>NC_053447.1:64615328-64636709 GCF_007990345.1 Gossypium hirsutum | reverse complement strand
CAAAAATATACCAAAATATCTAAATTTGGTATTCTGCAATTAGCTTGATAAGTTGTTAACTTGAATTAATTATTAGATGCTTGAAATAATATATATTGGATTGAGAAATTGAATGAATTGTGAACATGAGAAATTGTGATGAATGAATGGAAATGAAGTTTGAATTACATGAGTAAATATCGGGTCTCGTAGGCCTATTGTTTATGAATATAATATTTCGAGGATATCTTGTAAAGAATTGTAAAAGCACGTTATTAATTTAAAAATTTAATTCGGATGAAATTTTGTAACTCGGTCTAATACGTATGCAAAGGTATGTCTTCTAGTAATGCCTCGTAACTCTATTCCGACGTCGAATACGGGTAAGCGGTGTACAATGTGACATCGCAGATTCGGTCATAACTTTAGACCGGGTTTGGAGTGTTACAGCTAAATTGTTGATTTGTTTAGAATTATGTTCAAATTGACAAATGTTAAATTTGAAGGTTAAACTTATTATAATTCCAATCAAAAGTAAGATAAATTGATATTGTGATTAGTTACATTAGTTGTTCACTTTTTGAAATTGGCCGGAATTAAATTATTTTATTTAAAAAATTAATTTATTTAATATCAAAATCGAGAGGTATCGAAGAGATTTTCTTACAAAAAATTCTCGACATATATCACGATACCTAAATTTGACTTTGTACTTAATTAGCATATAATTTTTTTTAAATCTAATTGGTACTAAACTTGAAAATGTTAAACAAATTTAATATTTTTTTAAAAATATCAATTAACTCAATATCGGAAAAAAAAAATAGGAAAGATTTCTTACAAAAGGTTCAAAACCAAAGGTTTGCTGGTCAAGGAATTACGACGATTTTATTTCATAGATAAAAAAGTAGATTAGAGATAACGATGACCAATCAATCAGGCCTCTTGGAACTTCTATTATACAGCAAAAGGAATTTAAGAGATTATATTCTAACAGGCACAAAGATGATTCCTTTTATGTGTTATGTTGTACAAACTAATCACGAGAAACAAAAAACAGAGGAACACAAGCGGCATACATACAGAAAGTGGAGTTTGAGTAAGGCTATGCTTGTCTGTTTGGGAGAAAGAAGATGGAAAGCAGCACAGAAAGTGGTATGTCAGGATAAGGAATAATAGCATCCAAGTCATTGCAAAAGGTACCCAGTGAGAGTTGGAGGATAAACCTGGGGAAAATGGATAGTCTTCACCACAATCAAAAATAACCATTCCTCAACATCATATGGGGACATAATCTCATCGTGTAATTTACAACCACCTATGTCAATTCTTTTCTTGTACTGTTTCTACAGACCACATTCCTTCACCCACAAAGATGTATTCACGAAGCCTTCTAGAGTTGACCATCTAAGGCTTGGACATACATATTTAAGTCGGACAGCTTATCAACTTACCTAAGAGGATTTCCAGTTTCTTCAATCACAAACCTCTATTCCCCTTATCAATGTATCGCCAACAGTCATGTCTTGAAGACAATAAAGTTCAGATAAACTCCATCTGTATCTCGTACAGATCAGGGCTTGAGACTCGTCAAGTTTGCATCCCATGAGGGACTTAATTTTTGTTCCCCTAGATCCAACTCCTTCAAACTACAGTTTTGAGATGGCAACATAAGATTGTCATGTGTCAAGTGATGCCAGATTTTAACACCATTAAAGTTAAGTACTAGATTGATAGATGGAATAAAGTTCAAGTACCAAAATCGATATTTTAAAAGTATAATACCACATTAAAGATTTGATAAATTATAGGGGCCAAATAAAGAGAGAAATCTATCATTAAAACATTAATTGAAAAACAATGATTTTAAGGTTTTTAATGTTGACATAATGATAATTTAGCCCCTAATTTATCTCTTTTGTCACTTTGGTCCTAATTATTATTTTAATCACTTGACTTTTTTAAGCTTCAAATTTAGTCAAATTACTTCTTTTAGATGGAAAAATTATCGACCATTAAGATTTTAACAACACTATCGCGATCATTTGTGTGGCAATCCACATACTTTTATAAAATCAAAAGAATTCACATACTTTATAAAAATTCAAAAGAATTAAAAAATTATTTAAGATCAATAAATTTCATAAAACATTTTAGAAATTTATTCATGTAGCTGTAAAGTACACACAGACTACCATGTATGTTGTCATGTTAATGCCATTAAAACTTTGACAATTTAGTCTCGTTTCATACAAAAGTTTATTAAAATTTAAAGGTTAAAGGCCAAAGTGATAAAAAAATTAGGGTCAAATGATAACATGAATAAATATTAGGGACTAAGTTTATTTATATATTTATGTTTAAATTTCAGTTCACATCACCAAAAATACTAAAAAAATATTATTTATTTTATTTTAATAGTGACATCAACTATTTAAGTGGGCTGGGCCTGAATTTTTTAAAATTCGGGTCTGAACCAATCCAAGAAACAATAATCACAAAAAACAAATATCAACATCAGCATTTAACAAGATTAAGCTTTAATTTGCTTTCAGAAACTCATTACATCGAAGTTCCTCGTCTTTTCCTACAGTTCCATAGCAGCTTCCAGAATCAAAACGTAGAGAATAATTTCTTGCTGATCAAGTAATAATCTAGAGATTAAGAAAGCTTGATGATCAAGTAATAGCCTATAAATAGAGAGTAGACTTTCTATATTTTCAAAGAGAAGTTTACAGAGGTTTTTTGTGCGGTGAGTAATAATAAGAATTCTGTTTCATGTATCAGCATTGAAAGAAAATAGAGCAATTGAATGCTATTAAGGAAGATACAGAAGCTGTAAATAGTTCGAACTGTGGCCAAGAAAGAAACTTAAGTTGGAAGTTCGGATATGGTTGGAAAGGTCGAAGGAATGATGGCGAGGTATGAACCTTGATGAAGAACCGGTGAAGACATCAACTTGGTTGGAAATGTCGAAAGATTGGTGGAACTTACATGTCAATAAGTGAAGCTCTTACATGTCGATCTTGAGCAGGCGATGTGTTACAGAGGATAAGGGAATTTGAAGACTTCTCGACAACGTACATTCATAGAGGTTTGGTGGTTGCGATCCACAATGGATCGGACAAGTTTTACTGACAACTACTTTCAGGTCAGAGATAAGGCCTGTAAGGAAGAGATTGGCAGTACTAGATGGATGATGAGGATCAAAAGCTCAGAGTTTGAGGGTTGGTTGGGTGGGAAAACAAGTATCATGAAGGTTATAAACAATCAACTCTTAAAAGAGATAACAAAGTTCGATATCGTCATTGGGTCACTGTATCCAAGGAGACAAGTATTGCTAAACTACAGAAAGCATTGCGGGCAGGTATGCTGTTCGAAACATTGTCTCATAACGGTAGCTTTTTAATGATCTTAGATGGCGCATGGAAAAAGATTTCCCTTGCCGTCTATCGGGAGTAAACTAGTGCTAACAACACAATATTAGATATTTGTCAGACAACTGAATATCAGTTTAACTGTAACACATATATATTGCTTAGGACCTTGAAATTTTCATGGTCATGGTGGTCATTATATATACAATGGTTTAAAGATTATGCAGTAAGAAACCAGAATGAAATTATAATAAGAATGTAAGAAACGATATATTATATCAAGGTCATCAAATCTATGGAAATATACATCAAAATATGATCATGAGTAAGTCTCTGCATCTCATTTGGTCACCGAGTGTTTCAATGAGAAGCGGAGGTGCATATGAGCGGTGCTTGATGCTCCTCGAATCCTGGCAGAATGAAAGAATATGGTATCGATCGACATCTCCACCACAGCAAAGAAGAGGGTTGCAACCACGTAACCGAGAGCCCAACAAATCTACAACAATATATAATTAAGCAGGAGTATTAAACAGTAACTATAAGCTATGTTACTCAAGCTCAGGTGTACGCATAGGATAAAGGAATTGGCAACATACCAGGACCGGAAGCAATGGGGAGGATATTTGTTATGAGCAGCTCGATACTTGTAGTATCCAACATTAGAACCGAAGTAGCACTCGAAAGGCTGACACATAACTTCCGAGAAACAGAATAACATCTCCTATCACGTTCACCTTCCTATTCGAAGGATGTTATTCATGATCAATTCTGTCGCGATTCAGAAGCCTTAAAAAAGCTTTCCCAGTTATAGCAATCTGCAGAACAATAACTTAAGATTAAGTTCGAGGAAGGCAAATAAAATCACTAATTGCATCCTGATTATTGGACTTCTCACTAAGTTCTTCAATGTGCAAAAAGATAACTTGTTCAGGAAGATTACCATTATATAAGCATTGCGATTCACTGATTTGATTGTCCACTCAACACATCTCAAACATCCCTGTGAAGTGTGATTTCCAATCTTTCCAAACCACCATCTGATGTAACACCAGCAACTTTGAGCTTACGACGAATTGACTCAAGAATGAAACGAATTGATTCCACCAAGGATACAACCAATGAGCAAGGCCACCGACCCAAGGTTGTATCGTAAGACGCTTCATAGAGGCAAAAACAGGAAGAAATGGGATCTCGGCTGCACAAGTGAACCCAGAAAAATCAGCAAAGGAAAATGTAGAATACATTCATTCAAAAAGAAAGAAAGAATAGAGACAACTTCTGAATTAATGTAATGTGCTAATTTGTTACTATAATACTTACAACATATACAAAGTAATTTCTATTTACTCAATATATGTAAAAGTAAACTAAAGAAATGTCAATCTTGCGTAAGCTGTTCAATGATAACTCTAGGATCTTCGCATCTCGTTTGCTCGAGGGATCCACATAGCCCACATTGGGTTCCTACAACTAGAGACTTTGAATATGGTAAAATTTAGTTGTTGTTTCCCATGAAAACAGCATGCGTACCAGTAAAACTACACAGTGGCTCAGTAGCTACCGATGTTTCACCCCGAGCCCAATAGTAAGAAGCAACAGAACCCGCAACCACGGTTGAAGAACACGCTATAAAAATTGTGTAGCCCAATAACCACCAAACAGGTGGAAGAAGATGGCAACAGCAATATGCGGGGTGTAATGGATGCTATAACCACAGCAACCATCACAATTCACCTTTTTCGCCACAAGATCATAAGCACAGCAGTTGGTATTACAGTTGTTCTTGACAACCTGACCAGAACTGAACAGATGAAGGGCAGCCGATATCCAGAACATGTAAAAAATTGCAAGAATTGCGTATGGTATGATTGGAAAAATTATCAATGCTTGAACTTCGCCTATGACTTTTGCAGCAACCTGCAAACAGTTGGAAGCACAAATAATCTTTTAGCTCCTTTTGATATTATGAAACCAAATTACCATTATATACACACAAATAAATACATTTCCATACGAAATAAGTGATGAATCATTTATATGCTTCTACATGCAAAAAGCACTGTTTTCCTTTCCTTCCTTTCAAAGCCGACTGGAAAGTATCCAACAGTATTGGTTTAACAGAAAGTTAATCTTTCTCACCACATATATAATAAGTTCGAACTTGCCTTGAGGACAGATGTTGCCATTAAGATGCGGCGAACAATGCAATTGACGTTAGGATGGAAACAACCATAATGAATGTCATAAGAATGGCAACAGCACGTAGATGATGTAGTTCCTGAAAGAAGCAAACATTTAGCATGTAACAAATACCAACAAACCTGCTACAATAAAAGCTTACGAACAAAGACAAAAAGAATAAAAAGAGAGAATAAATGACGCACCCGTCCGAAAACATTTATATATGGATCATGCTCACCAATGATAGGGGATATGGCATCGTTCCCAATCCATCCAGCTAAAAAGCAAGAACAACAAGATAAACTTAGCATTTTATTTAAACTAATAGCTCTCCTTGAATTCAAATACATACAAGACACCGATTCGACTATTTCTAGTATGATTTCCAAAGTTGTGGAATCTAGTAAAGAATACCAAGAGGTAAGAGGCATATTTCTAACCTTTTAAGTAGTAAAACATTGTAACCGTTATTATGAGAATGTTGAAGAGAGCAACTGTGATCCAAGGCATTGCAGAAACAAAATGGCGAATCATTAACAGCCATATCACTGACAGAAACAGTGGTAACATCCCTCCACAAACTATCAATACTGGCCATGATTTTCCAATATCTGCCATGTAACGCTGCAATAAGACATCGATATTCAGAAAGTTGGATAATTGGCACTTTTTGAAACAACATGACATATATACATCGTACGGTATATGTATTAAATAAGGAACTACGTTGTCAACTATTTAGGCAATAACCCAATCAGTTGGCAGAACCAAGAAGAGCATACCAAGATAAAAGACAGAAATGTGGTAAAAACACTTAATATACAAGCACAGAAGAGTAGTCGTAGCGTATTGATGCATCTCAAGGAGTTCGCAGTTCAAACAAGTAAGGTATTGCAGGAAAGTTGATCAACCTTTAAGACAGATGACCGGGAATTGATGGACCTGTGAATGGACTTGTCTATTACCATGTCCTCATTGATATTCACTCCACCCATCTGTTGCCAATGCCGCAAAGATATGTTGATGCACGGGCAATGAATTGGCAGCTCCAGTAAACTTGAAAAACATGCATAAAATAATTAATTAGACGGTAAAAAAACTGTATCTATGTTTTGATCAAATGAATATTGAACTATAAAACAAGCATTTCAAATTTACCCACCATTCACACTCGGAAATATAACAGGGTAACATGGACCCTGAAGTTGAAGAGAAGTATTTCTCATTTCTGGTGTAAGGAATTCATAATAATCATAATTTCTATTGATCCAGTCACGCATTGAGAGTCGGATATCCCCTTCTGGATAATCACAGACCCAATTTAGCGAATCTTCTGATGGAATAGGACAATCCCATAAGCATATACTCCGAGCATTAGACAATTTGAATTGACTGTCCTTGACACCACTTTGGTAAACCTGATTCGGATTCAACCAATACTTAAGTTCTAACTTACGAAGGCCAGGATGAGCATGTTTGTCACCGCATAAGTTCCCTTTGTAGTCAAGACCATATGTGAGCCTGATGTGCCATCCAACACAAAACAAATTATCAAAATCACAAGAGAAAACATAAAATAGAATAAAAAAGAATCTGAAAACTTAAGAGTAAGAAAGCAGAATAAGTAAAAACTAAACATATATGAATAAGCAACAACACCATTTAGAAGTTAATGCCCCCAAAGAAATGCTTTGAGCAATCTTCATAAGCTCCAAGGTGAAAAGGGTTTCCCAAAATCTAAATTAAAGGATCTATAACTGACTCTAACATAAATTCTAAGATGAAAAGTTTCCTAAACTTGAACCATATAGGTACCAGTACCTCTCCAACAAAATCCTAAGTATCAAATAGTGTGACAGGCTCACAGAATGACCATCTCTAGCTTAGCTAAGTGCTTGCAACTCTCATTTTTAATCCTGCTTTACAAATAGATCAGCTAACTGGTTCCTATTAACTAGTAAAAGCAGTTCTGAAGAAAAATTCTTAAGTATCTACTTTTATTCCAAAGACACTGCCTCGCTTTCTGTTTAGAAACAACCAAGAAGTTTATAATGCTTCATCCACTCACATAACAAGCAAAAACTATAGCTTGACAAAGAATAAAGAGATCCATTAGAACTATAAGGAGATCAAAAGAAAGAATCCATTTATGAGATAAACACAACATGCCATAACAAAGAAGATTCAACAAAGAATCCAAAATAAAATATACCCATTTTTAGATTCAACAAGAATATAAGTAGGTAAAGCTTATAAAAGGGGAAGAAAAAAAGAAAGAAAGAAAAATTTACCTTAATGGGTTTCCTTGATTAAACCCAAAGCTAGAGTTAACAATCATAGCAACCCAAAATGCTATAAAAATTACAAGAAAAACAATATCTCTACATTTCCTGTTGTGTCTAATGATCCCTCCAATTTCTGTAGTTCCATCACTTGATGGATACCTTCCTATTACTGCCCCCAAAGGACCCCTCATTTCTTTTCTTCTTTTTTCTCTTAGAATTAAGCTAAGGATTTTAGAATGTGAAAAGGAAGAGAATTTGCAGACAGACTGAGAGAAAAAGGGGGGCTTTAGGAGAGTGAAGTAGAAGCAGCTTAGGAAGTGTGAAAGTAGTGAAGAAAGGGTTTTTAGATTTGGAATATTTCTTTTCTATTACATTTTTAATTTTTATTTTAAGACAAAGATTTGTTACTTTCAAATAGAAAAATATTAGTTGTTTGTCTTCAAGAATCCATGTCTGGTCGTGGCTTAGATCTGGACGGTTATGTTGGCTTGGCTTGTGAACTTCTTGTTTTAGCTTAAACGAATGTTTTGATTAATTTTCATATGTACTTCAAAGTACTTGATATATTCTATTTGAATTAAAATTATTATTTATTTAATTTTAGAATATATAAATATTAATGAAAATCTCTAATACCTATAAAGTTGATGTCAGAAGAGAAAATATTAAAAAGGTTTTAATTTTAAAAATTATTATTACTTTATTATATCCACATTTTAAATAAAAAAACACATTTTCGTTCAAAAAAATAAAAAACACATTTTAGATCATTAAAAAACTACCTTTTAAAATATATTATTTTTAAAATATAAAATATTTTTTCACCCATGTTGGGATGCCAAATTAAAGTTGGATCTTATTATAAATGAAGAATTTAATGCCACATTAAAAGACAATTTAAAGATGAGCTGTATATGAAAGCTATGTTATGAGCCATTTAGCCAAATAGCCAAAAACAACAGTCTCTTATGAAAAAGCAAGCCATTATGGAACTATCTGTATTTAATTAAACTATCTTTATTCTTTATTGATATATCTACTTTATAATTTGTATATAAATATCTATACCCCCTTTTTGTCTTGACATATTCCCTTCTCTTGGAAACCGTTGATCTTCTGAAAAAGTGTTTCTGGTTCACATATCAAAGTTCATCCAACGGTAGAGAAACATGACAAATTTTTCCATCTTTTTTCCTTTGGGTGGGGCTTGAATGGAGACTTGACAAATTTATCTCGTTCATTTGCAGGTTACTTTTGCTCAATAAAAGTTTACCTAGCAGCTTAGATTCGAGGTAAATTGGGTTGTCAATTCTGTTGATGTACAGTTGATTTTTTGAAAAAAAAAAAATTCTTTTCCCTTGAACTCTGTCATGCATGGTCTTGAGACTAATGAAGGGCATGTTTGGTGATTTGAAAATTTTGTAGGGTCTCTGAGAATGCAGTTTCCTTGGAAGAGAGCAAGAATACAAATGGAAGAAGATGACTATGACGATGGTGATGGGTCATATGGAGAAGAAGAAGATGACGAAAAGGCTGGGTTTTTAAGCTTACTGAATAAGGGTATGTTAGGTTGTCTCCTCTAATACATACATAACTGGATTAACCCAAGTTTTATGCTTAAAAATGACGATTTTCGCCCATTTACCTTGTTTGTTAATACTGTATTTGTGTACTGTACTATGACTTCTTTTCTACAGCCTCCTGAAATGGGTGTTGATAGAATCAGTTACTTGCCAAAAGAAGTTCTTTGCCATATCCTTTCCTTCCTACCAACAAAACTTACAGTAAGAACAAGCATTTTATCTAAAAATTGGAGATATCTATGGGATTCTGTTTCTGCTCTTGACTTTGATGATACATTGTTGTTCAATCCTAACAAAGGTGGTTTTCATGGAATAGGAGGTGTTAACTTCATTAACTTTGTGGATAGAGTATTGATTAGAAATAGCGAATCGCCTACGCATATGTTTGGTCTTTGTTGCAGTAGGCGTCATAGTTTTCATCTTAATGCTTGGATTAACAATGCGATAAAACGTAAACTTCGAGTTCTTAGTCTCTCCTTGGATAAGGTGAAAGACTACACTCTTGCTATTGCTCCTTTTGCTAGTGAAATTTTGGTGGTTTTGAATCTTGGAAGAAATTTTGAACTAGATATTTCTGGATCATTTCTTTTCCTAGTCTGACAGTTTTTCATCTCAACTCGATTGAGTTTTCGAGATGTTCTTCAACCAAGAATCTCTTTTTGAGCTTTGCTGCACTTGAAAAGCTGGTCATACAGGAATGCAAATTAGGCAAGATATGGAATCTTCATGTTTCAGCCGTTGAACTGAATTCTTTGGTGATAGATTGCTTATCGTAAGAATGTTATGATGATGGTTATGATAGCAGTGATGAAGAGTACGCCATTTACTGGGCTGGAAATTGTAATGCATTTACAGACTATGAGATTGTCGTTGATGCTCCTAAACTTGAAGTTCTGAGATACAAGGGTTATGTGGCAAGTGGATGTTCTTTCGAGAACTGCATTTCTGTTGCCAGGGCAGTCATTGATATTTCGGACAATGGCAACAGGGGGATGTTTCCACTATCGGACTAAAACCACTTACAGGTACCTATAATGCTAAGTTTCTTAGCTTATCTGGTCGTTCTATGAAGGTAAGGTTGTCTGTACTTTTATGTAGCCTCTAGCATGATGAATACGATGGTCCTCTAATGAGGAAGGCCATCAAGAATTTATACTAATATTTTCTTCGTATTGTAGGCTGCGGTGTAAACACTTCAGGTTTGCATGTATTTAGTAATTTAACTCAACTGAAGCTTGGGTGTAATGAATATTGTGGTCAATTGCTGCCAAAGTTGCTTGAGAAGTCACCTAATTTAGAAGTACTTATCCTTGGCAAGGTAAGTTATATTGCAATGTGCACTAATATTACCCGAACTCTTCCTGAAGTACCCATATCCGACGCTGGTGTCCATTTTATATTCAGACATGAGTTTGAGACCATAGGGTTATGATCCTCCAATATATGGAAAAGTTTAGAAAATGGAGTCAAACACATTTTTGTCTTTGACACACATCCCATTCAATTTAAGTGTTAGAGCAAATCCAGTTCGATTTAAGTGTCATTGAAGCATTCTCATTCTTAACTTCTCTTTTGAAATTTGTCAGGATAATGCAAAACTGAATACCAGGGACCTTGTGAAAATTCACATGGGAGCCACCGCAGTACGTTCCTGAATGTTTATCGCAACATCTCAAAACAATTCAAATTCAGGGATCCAATAGACAAGAAAATGTAATGAAGTTGATAAACTATTTACTGGAGAAAGGCAATGTTTCTATGATAAACAATCTCTCCATGTCTTAAAATGAAGCTGGCAAAGCAATAGAATTGCTTTATAGAGATGAAAGCCAATGCTTTATGAAATTTTTATGATTTATCTTGTTAATGTTGTTACTCTTAACTGAATTTGTTTCTGTTAAATCGTAGAACATGGATTTATGTTGTTATGAGATTGTCTTAATTATCATACGAGACAACGTTTTGTTTTTTTAAGAACAGTAACTAAAAGGAGATTGGAAACTGTTAGTTGAATTTAAGCTGGCATGCTTTGGAACCCCTAGGGAACATTAGTAACTTCTTGAGCAAATCAATCTTTGAATCCAAAGGCAGATCTCCATTACTACGGATGTCCATCATTTTCAAAACTCGAGCATTTTTCAAAATGTATTTCACCATACTCAGCTGATATGTTAGATCTTCAAACCCTTTAAAATAAACCATTGATAGGCTTGACAGCAAACATTCCGGCACATACTTCGGAGGTTTCCAGGAGCATTCGAATCCAAGTCCACGGCAATTATCATTCTGGTGTCAAGAGACCAACCAAAGCGCCTTTCATTAGACCATTAGTAAATGCTTGTTAAATTGATTTCTGGAGTAAATTTCACTCACCTTAGCAAGAACAAGGACTTCCAAATGATCAGAAAATTCCAAGAAAAGTGATAGCAAGTCCCAACCACCATAACCAACATGTAGCTCCATTTGGACCAGATTAAGAAACAAACGATATGGTCTGAAGTTGCGCCATTTCTGAGAGGAGGCATTAGCAAATGTATATCAGCAAAATGAATTGATCATTGACAGTGAAACCCAGGGTTATGGTTACTTACCATTTCTGCATACCAATCCCAATGGAAGGAAACAAACTTAGCATTGCTGAGAGCTTTGAGGAGTGGGATATGGCGATTTTCGAGCCATGAAACTGTGACATTTGCTTCAACTAAGCTAGAGACATCCTCGAGATCAAATTCCAGGGTCAGATTGTCTTCGAGGTTGAGCTGCTTGAGAACTGGGGCATTTATCTTAAGTTTGTGCCTACACCGACCGGTGGTGGCAAACCGTACGAACAAAGTCTTTAATGTCGGAATCGAAATGGTAGAAAATGTTGTGTTATCACCAGCTTGTTTGTGAAGAACCAGTTCCTGAAGAACATAACAACCAGCAAAAAGCCTAGAAACAGATTCATCATTTGTGTACTTAATCCAAACAAGATTTAAACCTTAAGACATGGCAAAGAAACTGTCCCAGGAACATGAAGCTCAACCCCATGGCTGAGTTTCAAAACATGAAGTGTTTTAGCAGTGAAAAGAGCAAACGGAAGCTTCAAGAAAGGGAAACTTTCAGTTCCATGGATACTGATGTCTAGTTCTTTAACATCTCTAGAAACTGCATCCCAAAACCAGGTTTTAACATAGGAAGGATGGTCAACTAAGTTGAATTTCAGACAAAACTTGTCTAAAGAAACTGTTTTGTTAAGGATTAAAACATGGTCAACAAATTGTCTGAAACGAAGGTTTGGATCAGTTCTGCAAAAAGGTGTGTCTTGAAGATCAAGAATTGGAACTGAAGTCCAAACCCAAAGCCATCTTTTTGATAAAATGGAAGTCGCCATTGCTTCCTTAGTTGAAAGAAATGATAGTATGTGATGAATTAGAACATCTGGTAATTGACTGATTCTATCAGATGATTTTTTATGCTTTGAGTTGACATTAATTTCTTGATTTACAGAGTTGGCCATTGGAAGCATCAATGGAAAATGAGTGAAGAGAGATAGATATATATATAGAGAGAGAGAAACTTTATCAATATAGATATATTTTGTCCGACATGAATGTTTAATTTTAAATAATCGAGACATGTTAGAGATATTAGTTAAAAGATGATTAATATTTTATTATAAAGATACTTGTAGAATCTGATCAATTCACACTTTATTTACTTGCATGCAACATATTTATAAGGATAAATTAATTTGATTATTTAAATTGATAATTTCAAGCTTTTTAAATTCCCTTAAAACATGGAGTTAGCCAATGAACACACACATTTTGTAGATAAAAATTGCTCCTTTTGCAGTCCAAATATAGCATAAATAAATCATGATAAAAGTGTGTTTTCTTTGCTAATGTTCTTTTCCTTTTTGTTTTGGCAGAAAACAACTTTATAACTAACCCCAAAAACTTATTTTACCA
The DNA here is from genome assembly GCF_007990345.1 of Gossypium hirsutum. Classification (NCBI taxonomy): domain Eukaryota; kingdom Viridiplantae; phylum Streptophyta; class Magnoliopsida; order Malvales; family Malvaceae; genus Gossypium; species Gossypium hirsutum. The sequence continues at coordinate 64,623,348 of NC_053447.1, read as the reverse complement.
CTTTCAACATTGTGAAAAATCCACAACAAAATACTAATAAAAATAATAATTATATCAGTGTTATTTTTTTGTATTCTAATTATGTTTAATTTTAACTTGTTAATGATACTTTTTACCAAATTTTAATTACTTTTATGAAAAATTTAGAAAGATCAAATTTTAATAATAAATTTTTGAGAGGTTAAAACATAATTTCATCATTTATTAATTTATAAATTCATTATTTTCAAGAGACTAGAAAGAATTGTTTTTTTTTTATTTTTGGGGCCAAAATTATAATTTTATTATTTTAGAGGATACTAATTACACACCAACACCATGACACTACTGCAAATAGACAAGTTACACACTTTGGGAGTTGAACAATACTCTATTGAGAGTTTAATACAGTGATTTGAAAGTAGAATGTTGGTTTTGATTGTATAGGAGGAGATACAACATGGGTTTGTAGTTGCTTACTAGAAATCAAATCCAAATTAGGCCTAATTAGTACTGTTTAGTTGGGTTTAAAAGTATGTTCGAAAAATAAATTTAAATAAAATAATATTCAAGAATAAAAATTTATACTTTTGTAATATATTTTTATTTATCTGTATATATTATATAATTTATATTACATAAAATTAAATTTATAATAATATAATAATGCAAAAACATTAAAATATATGTGGTCTGCATTTAAATTTTTAATAAAAGAAAATTTATTTACATATATTTTAAAAAATAATATGGGGATTCTAAAAAACACTTGAAATAAATTTTTTTACAAATATGGGTGAATTTGAACAAAATTTCAAACTAATATTTTGAGTCAAACCGAGATTAAGTAAATATAAAGTTATTAATATCATAAATAGTTTCGGCTAAAACTCAACACAACCAAACCCATAAATACTAAGCCCAACCAATTTATACCTTGCAAAAATTGAATCTTGATTAGGTTAACTTGCCCCATTTTTGGATAATTAATATGTTTGTATATTATAGTATATTATGGAGATGAACCATTTATGTAACAAATATATTTATTAAAAATTCATATAAAAATCAAGGTTGTTGGAATCAGATCGAACCGATTTGATCTCAGAAAAAGTTGGAATATTGGTATGGACAAAGAGGTTGAATCCAATTTTGAGCAAACCACTTGGAATCAGTTGGACTGATAGTCGAGTCAATTTCTTTCTATTATTTTATAATTATTATATATTTTTAAATTTTTAATGATTTTAAAAATAAAATATTTAATTAAATTCGAGCCAGTGGTTTAAACTATTCAACCAACAACCTAAGTTTATAAACCACAATAAAAGTAAAATGATGCTTTGGTTGTAATGATAAAAATTAAAAGTTTAATATGTACGGTGTTCTTAATTTAAATTTTTATTGATCTATAAAATATTAAAAAATACACTTATGATAATATAGCTTATTTAAAAAAAAGAATATTTTAATAATTTTTAATTAAAATGAGACTTGATTAATGAATAACACCATCTAATAATTTTATTAGTCGTATTATAATTTTCTTAATACATCTATTTTTTTGTCATATCCTTATTACATTTTAGTATCATGTTTTGTTTTATGTTTGAATTATTTTGATCATAGGTTTTTACACTTTAATTTAAATTTAGATTTAATCTATAATATTTATTTCATATATTTTCATAATTTTATTAATTAATCTAAATATTTAATACTATTTATCTTGATTTGAATAGAACGGTAATTAAAGTTCTTGTAAAGCACCCGTTTAATACGGATTTGAACCATTTTATCCCTATTTCCGTCCCTAGTATTATATGAAAAAGGAATATTTAACACCATTACCTATTTCAAATGAATTACAGGGTATTTTTCAAAAGTTTATGTTAATATTCAAAACCAAAATAATTATTAGTGTAAAGTTTATGTTAGTATTTTAATCAATATAATTAATAGTGTTAAGTGATTGAACTAATGAGATAGAAATCTGCCAAATAAAAATAAAAGATTAAATACTAGAGGGACGAAAAGTCAAAATTTGACTAAATATTTGAATTACCAATTTATCCCTTTGGTCTAGTCCAGTTCCCACCTCAGTCAAACTCACATGAGACATGTAATCTTATTCTAATTTGGATAAACTGGTGAACCAATTTATAGGGTGCTTTCATTTTGGTCTTTCAAAATGAATTTTTTTTCAATTTTGTCACTCAAACTATTAGGAAGCTTTCATTTTAGTCACCCAACCACTAAATATCTAACGGCGGTTAACTATACACACCACATCATGTTCACATTTTCATTTTGGTTACCCAACTTCTAGATCATTTTCATTTTGGTCACCTAAAAAATATCATTTTTAAAGTATTAATTGGGGCAAAAAAAAAAGATTAAAGTGAAAAAGTGGTAGGGATTAAAATAATGTATCAAAAAATTGTCAAATTGTATTCGTTTATCACATTGTCGAAAATTCCAAATAAGATATTGAAAATTCTAAATTTTGGGTTATGTTTCATATACAATTATTAAAGATGATTTATTTGAGTTTATTTTAATTTGGAAGCATAAAATATAATTTTGAAATTTAAAAGAAGACTAAATTAATTAATTTAATTAATTTCAACATTATAACAAAAAATCGGTTGACACTATCAAAGGATAAATTTTTTTTAGTACCTTATTTAATTGATTTTGATATTTTAAAATTTAAAATTTCAAAATAAAAAAAATAGAACTTTAAACAAGGAGATAATTAAGTACAATTTGACAATTATTAAAACATTATTTTAGTTTCTAATGTTTTTTTACTTTAATCCTTATCTTTTTTTATCCTGGTCAATATTTAAAACAAGAATATTTTTTGGGTGACCAAAATGAAAGTGTGAACCTGATGTGGCATGTATAAGTTAACTTCTATTAGAGATTTAACGGTCGGGTGACTAAAATGAAAGAGTCCTAAAAGTTGAGTGACAAAATTATAAGGATTTCATTTTGAGTAACCAAAATGAAAGTTCCCTAAAAGTAGGGTGACCAACTAGGTAGTTTACCCTTCTAATTTTCATAGTTCCCATCCTCATGCCTTACGCGTGCCCATATACGATGTCAAACACTCTCTCATCACCACCCATCTTTCAACCACGTGAAACCCACATCCCAATTTTATTGGTTCGTGAATTACACAGACATAAAAACATGGTGAAAAATCCCATACGCAAAATCTCACCAAACACACATTTTGATTTCCATAGGCAATCAAAAAAGATCATCGAACTCTCTTTTCTTTGTAGTTTCTGTACAAAACCAGCAGCAGCTCTTTCAAGATTTTTTATAACCTTCATATTCATGGAAGATTCTCGGAGCTTGAAGGAGAAACAAGAGCTGAAGCGGCGGTTTCCGAGCAAAAGACATGGAATCGAAGAGAAGTCTCGTATGGAAGATCAAGTGAAGTTGGCTGCTATTGCGATTAGCCTTAACGTGCGTTTGAGATCATCTGATATGCCCGTTTACATGCAAGAACACGCCCTCCGTTGTATTCGACAGCTTCTTGATTCTGCCTAGCCTTACTCACTTGGCTCGAGCCATCAAAAAGGTACATTTAAGTTTCATGCAGGGTGAAGTTAGATATTCGCAGTTAATTTTGTAGGGGTTGAAATTAAATTATATATATTTATTATTATAATTTTATAATTTTATAATTTTAATAGTGTATATTTTATTATTTAAAAAAGATAGAATTAATTTTTTTTTATTTTTAGGATCAAAATGTAATTTTATCACTGTTAATTTAAAATTAAATTATATATTTTTACTGTAGAAGCCCAAATTTGCCGGGCCTAGTGCCAAAAATAAAACAAAATAGATAAAATGCCACAGTCCATTAAAGCAGGCCAATATGGCCTAAATCAGAAAATAAAATACCCGGGCCCATACCAGTAAGACAAACCCAAAATTCAACCCACTACCCAAATCCTAGCCCAATAGCAGAAACCCTAGCCCAAATAAAAAAAACAAAATGTTTGCAGCAGAAAACCCTAGGCGCAGCATGCCTAGGGCGCGCCGCTCCAGCCTCTGCCCAACCCCTCGCACGCCTCTGCTCCGCGCCAGCCTCCACGACGCCCATACCGTCTGACACTCACACCACCAACACCGGCCATGCCCTGCAAGAGCAATAAACACGCAGTAGAGAGAAAATAAAAAAAAACATAAACAATAGATATGAACAGTTGTATTTGGCTATAAAAGCCAAAATCGGACCCTTGTAGTGGGGGCTTCGATTCTCTTTGTAAAAGACGCACATAGGTTAATCAAAAATCACAATTCAGATTGAAAAAGGTTGAAAATCTATTCGTTTTCTTTTTCTTTTTTCTCTGTTTGCAGTTTTCTTTTTTCTTTTTTTTATTTTATTTTTCTTCTCTTTCGGTTCATTTTCTTTTACAAGTAGTTTTTTTACAATAAATAAAAAATAAAAGGGAAGTGAAGAAACTTACCTAGGGTCGCATGCAAGGTCCGTCGCCGGAACCGCCTTGGTCGGTGAAATCGGGACCGAAAGGAGGCCGTGGGGGTTTCTCTTCTTTTGGCCTTCGAGCCCAGAGGCTTCGGCCTTCAAATGGCCTTTTAAATCGGGTAAAAGACTCGACTTTTGCATTGCTCTGATCACCGATGACGGTGAGAGGCGCGGCGGCGCCGGCGATGGCCCTATCGGCCTGGCTTGGAACCTGCGAGAGAGAGAGGTGCTGAGCCCTCTGTTTTTTCTTTGAAAATGAAGCAATTTTTTTTTCTTTCCTTTTGATGTTTATATTAGACAAAACGGCGCCGTAAATGGGGGATCTGCGCATGCGTTGCCCTAAGGGGTAATTTATGCATTTAGTCCCCCCAACTTGAGTCGAAGTGCAGTCCAACCTTTCATTTATTTTCTAATTTGGGCCGTAAACTTTGCTCCCGCTTCAATTCGGTCCTTAGACCAGGTGCCGTTGTTGTTCCCTGAAACGGTGCCGTTCAGATGGCATGGGAACATTTCCCTGAGGGTCCTTTGGGCCTTGAGCGTGCTTCATTTCAGCCCCTCCCCCTTTTATTTGCGAAATTGGTCCCAAATTATTGGCCTGACTCCAATTCGATCCTCAGCTTTTTTTTTAACTTCAAGTTTTTATTTATTTATTTATTTTTATTTTATAGAAATATACATGTTTAAAAACCAGTCTTATTTAATATTTTACTTAATGTTAAACATATATATATATAAAAAATTCAGATTTCGTCATATACATGTACATGCATGCTTCTTAATACGTACATATTTTTTAATCAATATATCTACATACTTATATTTTTTATATATGCTACAATCTATATGTTTTTTTTATATATACATGTATATACACATTTTTTAAATATACATACGTATATATTTTATGTTATAGATTTGTACATACACGTGTTTTATATTTTATAACTCCTACATATGTAATAACATATATTCCTCTTCTGTATATTTTATAGTCTAAAGAATAAGTATACCTATATACATTTTAAATGTACATATGCACATACTTACATTTTTATTTTATATAATACTTACAGTTTTTTTCTATATATGTATATTTATGTACGTTTTCATACTCCATAATTTATATGCATTTCTTATTTTATGGCTTTAAATATACATGCATACACATTTTATATAATTGTATTTATTGTCATCATCGATATTTGGTGTTTGTTTATTTATTCATGTACACTTGTACTTTTTCTAAAATGTTAGTTCTATTTATTTATTTGTATGCTTTGTTTATGTAATCGCATCGTCATTTCATTTTGCCTATTGCATTGTTGTTACTCACTTTACTTTGCTCACCTTGTCGTATTCGTTATTGTTTTGTCAAGCATTGACACTAAACACCAAAAGGAAAATTTTTCTAAATAAGGCAATATTTCGCGTTTGGAACTCGAGAAAACGTGTCCTAACGTGCTGGGTTTCGATTTCTCGTTTGACTAAATAGCCAAATATCCTCTTAAAGCTTCAAAGTATGGTTTCATTAAACTATAAGGTGATCTTGGTTTCGATGGTTTAGAGTATCGTGTCTTAACGTGCTGGATGTGATATTTCTTCGGAACAAGAGAATCTTATGTTTCATTTCACGATATCAGATTTTCTTTTAAGGATCGTTTCTTTTTTTTAAAACTCTTCAAATTTTCAATTTTCGACACTAAGACACTAATTAATCAACTAGGTACCAATTTTGGACGTATCGAGGGTGCTAATCCTTCCTCGTGCGTAACCGGCTCCCGAACTCATTTTTCTGAATTTCGTAGACCAAAATCGTTGTTTTAATAAAATTAAATCATTTATTAAAAACAACCACTTTTTGAGGTGACCTGATCACACCTCGTCAAAAAGGATTGGTGGCGACTCCCGTCTTCATTCTTTTTTTAAAACCCAAGTCGACCCCTTTTTCATCAAAAAATGGTGTCAACAGCTTGTCGACTCCACTGGGGAAGATAAGAGAGTCAAGCCACGTGTTGATTATTTCTTGTCTTTTTGTTGAAAGTGGAAAATTTGATTTAAATTTACGATCCTTTCATTGCATCTCTTTTGTTTTGAGTTATATTTTTTTATCGTGTTCTGTATTTTATTTTATACCTCTGCACATTGCATTGCATGATCGCTGGTCATACCCTTTTAAGTGGGAGTGAGAAACTACGCCTTCGTGAGGTTTTCACCTCCGCATGGGACAGTGAATCGCTTCCGGGATACATCCGTACCTATGTCTTCGTGAGATTTTCATCTCCGCATGGCCATAGGGAAATGTATTCCCCTGAACTGAACTCGGTCCATATGAGCCTATAATGGGTGAGGATCGAGGAATCTGCTAGTTCAGGTACCCTTACTTTAGAACCAAACCACATATAGCGAGCCGTAAGAACCCACCGAGATAGAGTTATTCTAAACCCTAGTGCTTACCGAATAGATGCTTTATTTATTATTGTTTACTTTAAATCCCAGCTCTAATTTGCTTTGTTTGTGATTGCATGGCATTTTCATTTCAAAAGAGGTGTCGATTCACGTTCAGTATAGATAGAAAGCTTATCATGGAAAAGAGGTTTCTTGATAAAGTAGAAGACAATGCAGCTGTACGATTATGGGCTGAGACGATGTGGAGAGAGAAAGGCGATAGTCTTGCAGAAGGGTACGTATCAGAGTTATGGGACTTCATCCGTATCAGCGTAATCCAAAATGATCTTCGAGAAATGAAAGAAATATGGGATCAATGGGACGACGGGACCAAGCAGATGTTTTACTGTGACTACGGGGACTTGCCTTACCTACTTGGTATCAAAGTGGACAAGTATTTATTCCGAGCCCTAGCCCAGTTTTGGAATCCTGCTTACAGTTGTTTCACTTTTGGAAAAGTGGACTTGGTTCCCACCGTGGAAGAATATACGACCCTGCTTCGGTGTCCAAAGATTCAAATTGACAAAGCCTATTCTAGAGCTGCTAGTGTCCCGACATTATTAAAAAAATTGATGAGCATTACAGGGATGAGCGAACAGTGGGTCGCTGCCCGGATCCAACAGAAAGGAGACAGTAAATGCGTTCCTTGGAAAAGCTTGCGAGATTTAGTATTAGCACACCCTGATGTGAAGAAAAGAGTGGATGTCTTCGCTCTAGGTATCTATGGATTGGTAATTTTCCCTAGAGCTTTAAGGCACGTAGATGAGGCCGTCTCTGATTTGTTCGATCGGCTTAGTAAAGGAGTCACGCCCATCCCGGCAATCTTAGCAGAAACCTTCAGATCTCTAAGCGCATGTCGAAGAGCAGGGGAGGGAAGGTTCATCGGATGCGCGCAGCTACTATTGGTGTGGTTCCATAGTCACTTTTGGAAGGTGGAAAATGTCTCCTATCGAGTCTTCTCAGAAGACTATTCTCCATTGAAGGAACAAGTTGCTACACCAAGACGAGACGACATCACGGAAGAAAAGTGGATGACGATTCTCCAAAATCTTCAGGAGGATGACGTTGAATGGAAAGCTCCTTGGA
>NC_053447.1:64558140-64614828 GCF_007990345.1 Gossypium hirsutum | reverse complement strand
TCTCTAGTTGGTCAACCCTTCACTTTGTAGGATTACTTTCATTTTGGATATCAAAATGAAATCTCTTATAATTTTGTCACTCAACTTTTAGGACTCTTTCATTTTAGTCACCCCGACCGTTAAAATCTCTAATAGAAGTTAACTTATACATGCCACATCAGGTTCACACTTTCATTTTGGTCACCCAAAAAATATTCTTGGTTTAAATATTGACCAGGATACAAAACAGATAAGGATTAAAGTAAAAAACATAGAAACTAAAATAATGTTTTAATAATTGTCAAATTGTACTTAATTATCTCCTTGTTTAAGTTCTATTTTTTATTTGAAATTTTAAATTAAAATATCAAAATCAATTAATAGTACTAAAAAAAATTTATCCTTTGATGTGTCAACCGATTTTTGTTATATGTTGAATAATTAAATTAATTAATTAGTCTTCTTTTAATTTCAAATTATATTTTATTCCAAATTAAAATAAACTCAAATAAATCATCTTTAATAATTGTATATGAAACATAACCAAAATTTAGAATTTTCAATATCTTATTTGGAATTTTCGACAATGTGATAAACGAATACAATTTGACAATTTTTTGATACATTATTTTAATCCCTACCACTTTTTCACTTTAATCTTTTTTTTTGCCCCAATTAATACTTTAAAAATGATATTTTTTAGGTGACCAAAATGAAAATGATCTAGAAGTTGGGTAACCAAAATGAAAATGTGAACATGATGTGGTGTGTATAGTTAACCGCGTTAGATATTTAGTGTGGTGACTAAATGAAAGCTTCCTATAGTTTGAGTGACAAAATGAAAAAAATTCATTGAAAGACCAAAATGAAAGCACCTATAAATGTTCACCAGTTTATCCAAATAGAAAAGATTACATTCTCATGTGAGTTTGACTGAGGTGGAATGGACTAGACCAAAGGGATAAATTGGTAATTCAAATATTTATCAAATTTTGACTTTTCGTCCCTCTAGTATTTAATCTTTTATTTTTATTTGGCAGATTTCTATCTCATTAGTTCAATCACTTAACACTATTAATTTATTGATTAAAATACTAACATAAACTTACACTAATAATTATTTTGGTTTTGAATATTAACATAAACTTTTGAAAAATACCCTGTAATTCATTTGAAATAGGTAATGGTGTTAAATATTCCTTTTCATATAATACTAGGGACGGAAATAGGGATAAAATGGTTCAAATCCGTATTAAACGGGTGCTTTACAAGAACTTTAATTACCGTTCTATTCAAATCAAGATAAATAGTATTAAATATTTAGATTAATTAATAAAATTATGAAAATATATGAAATAAATATTATAGATTAAATCTAAATTTAAATTAAAGTGTAAAACCTATGATCAAAATAATTCAAACATAAAACAAAACATGATACTAAATGTAATAAGGATATGACAAAAAAATAGATGTATTAAGAAAATTATAATACGACTAATAAAATTATTAGATGGTGTTATTCATTAATCAAGTCTCATTTTAATTAAAAATTATTAAATATTCTTTTTTTAAATAAGCTATATTATCATAAGTGTATTTTTTTAATATTTTATAGATCAATAAAAATTTAAATTAAGAACACCGTACATATTAAACTTTTAATTTTTATCATTACAACCAAAGCATCATTTTACTTTTATTGTGGTTTATAAACTTAGGTTGTTGGTTGAATAGTTTAAACCACTGGCTCGAATTTAATTAAATATTTTATTTTAAATCATTAAAAATTTAAAAATATATAATAATTATAAAATAATAGAAAGAAATTGACTCGACTATCAGTCCAACTGATTCCAGTGGTTTGCTCAAATTGGATTCAACCTCTTTGTCCATACCAATATTCCACTTTTTCTGAGATCAAATCGGTTCGATCTGATTCCAACAACCTTGATTTTATATGAATTTTTAATAAATATATTTGTTACATAAATGGTTCATCTCCATAATATACTATAATATACAAACATATTAATTATCCAAAAATGGGGCAAGTTAACCTAATCAAGATTCAATTTTGCAAGGTATAATTGGTTGGGCTTAGTATTTATGGGTTTGGTTGTGTTGAGTTTTAGCCGAAACTATTTATGATATTAATAACTTTATATTTACTTAATCTCGGTTTGACTCAAAATATTAGTTTGAAATTTTGTTCAAATTCACCCATATTTGTAAAAAATTTATTTCAAGTGTTTTTTAGAATCCCCATATTATTTTTAAAATATATGTAAATAAATTTTCTTTTATTAAAATTTAAATGCAGACCACATATATTTTAATGTTTTTGCATTATTATATTATTATAAATTTAATTTTATGTAATATAAATTATATAATATATACAGATAAAATAAAAATATATTACAAAAGTATAAATTTTTATTCTTGAATATTATTTTATTTAAATTTATTTTTCGAACATACTTTTAAACCCAACTAAACAGTACTAATTAGGCCTAATTTGGATTTGATTTCTAGTAAGCAACTACAAACCCATGTTGTATCTCCTCCTATACAATCAAAACCAACATTCTACTTTCAAATCACTGTATTAAACTCTCAATAGAGTATTGTTCAACTCCCAAAGTGTGTAACTTGTCTATTTGCAGTAGTGTCATGGTGTTGGTGTGTAATTAGTATCCTCTAAAATAATAAAATTATAATTTTGGCCCCAAAAATAAAAAAAAACAATTCTTTCTAGTCTCTTGAAAATAATGAATTTATAAATTAATAAATGATGAAATTATGTTTTAACCTCTCAAAAATTTATTATTAAAATTTGATCTTTCTAAATTTTTTCATAAAAGTAATTAAAATTTGGTAAAAAGTATCATTAACAAGTTAAAATTAAACATAATTAGAATACAAAAAAATAACACTGATATAATTATTATTTTTATTAGTATTTTGTTGTGGATTTTTCACAATGTTGAAAGTGGTAAAATAAGTTTTTGGGGTTAGTTATAAAGTTGTTTTCTGCCAAAACAAAAAGGAAAAGAACATTAGCAAAGAAAACACACTTTTATCATGATTTATTTATGCTATATTTGGACTGCAAAAGGAGCAATTTTTATCTACAAAATGTGTGTGTTCATTGGCTAACTCCATGTTTTAAGGGAATTTAAAAAGCTTGAAATTATCAATTTAAATAATCAAATTAATTTATCCTTATAAATATGTTGCATGCAAGTAAATAAAGTGTGAATTGATCAGATTCTACAAGTATCTTTATATAAAATATTAATCATCTTTTAACTAATATCTCTAACATGTCTCGATTATTTAAAATTAAACATTCATGTCGGACAAAATATATCTATATTGATAAAGTTTCTCTCTCTCTATATATATATCTATCTCTCTTCACTCATTTTCCATTGATGCTTCCAATGGCCAACTCTGTAAATCAAGAAATTAATGTCAACTCAAAGCATAAAAAATCATCTGATAGAATCAGTCAATTACCAGATGTTCTAATTCATCACATACTATCATTTCTTTCAACTAAGGAAGCAATGGCGACTTCCATTTTATCAAAAAGATGGCTTTGGGTTTGGACTTCAGTTCCAATTCTTGATCTTCAAGACACACCTTTTTGCAGAACTGATCCAAACCTTCGTTTCAGACAATTTGTTGACCATGTTTTAATCCTTAACAAAACAGTTTCTTTAGACAAGTTTTGTCTGAAATTCAACTTAGTTGACCATCCTTCCTATGTTAAAACCTGGTTTTGGGATGCAGTTTCTAGAGATGTTAAAGAACTAGACATCAGTATCCATGGAACTGAAAGTTTCCCTTTCTTGAAGCTTCCGTTTGCTCTTTTCACTGCTAAAACACTTCATGTTTTGAAACTCAGCCATGGGGTTGAGCTTCATGTTCCTGGGACAGTTTCTTTGCCATGTCTTAAGGTTTTAAATCTTGTTTGGATTAAGTACACAAATGATGAATCTGTTTCTAGGCTTTTTGCTGGTTGTTATGTTCTTCAGGAACTGGTTCTTCACAAACAAGCTGGTGATAACACAACATTTTCTACCATTTCGATTCCGACATTAAAGACTTTGTTCGTACGGTTTGCCACCACCGGTCGGTGTAGGCACAAACTTAAGATAAATGCCCCAGTTCTCAAGCAGCTCAACCTCGAAGACAATCTGACCCTGGAATTTGATCTCGAGGATGTCTCTAGCTTAGTTGAAGCAAATGTCACAGTTTCATGGCTCGAAAATCGCCATATCCCACTCCTCAAAGCTCTCAGCAATGCTAAGTTTGTTTCCTTCCATTGGGATTGGTATGCAGAAATGGTAAGTAACCATAACCCTGGGGTTTCACTGTCAATGATCAATTCATTTTTGCTGATATACATTTGCTAATGCCTCCTCTCAGAAATGGCGCAACTTCAGACCATATCGTTTGTTTCTTAATCTGGTCCAAATGGAGCTACATGTTGGTTATGGTGGTTGGGACTTGCTATCACTTTTCTTGGAATTTTCTGATCATTTGGAAGTCCTTGTTCTTGCTAAGGTGAGTGAAATTTACTCCAGAAATCAATTTAACAAGCATTTACTAATGGTCTAATGAAAGGCGCTTTGGTTGGTCTCTTGACACCAGAATGATAATTGCCGTGGACTTGGATTCGAATGCTCCTGGAAACCTCCGAAGTATGTGCCGGAATGTTTGCTGTCAAGCCTATCAATGGTTTATTTTAAAGGGTTTGAAGATCTAACATATCAGCTGAGTATGGTGAAATACATTTTGAAAAATGCTCGAGTTTTGAAAATGATGGACATCCGTAGTAATGGAGATCTGCCTTTGGATTCAAAGATTGATTTGCTCAAGAAGTTACTAATGTTCCCTAGGGGTTCCAAAGCATGCCAGCTTAAATTCAACTAACAGTTTCCAATCTCCTTTTAGTTACTGTTCTTAAAAAAAACAAAACGTTGTCTCGTATGATAATTAAGACAATCTCATAACAACATAAATCCATGTTCTACGATTTAACAGAAACAAATTCAGTTAAGAGTAACAACATTAACAAGATAAATCATAAAAATTTCATAAAGCATTGGCTTTCATCTCTATAAAGCAATTCTATTGCTTTGCCAGCTTCATTTTAAGACATGGAGAGATTGTTTATCATAGAAACATTGCCTTTCTCCAGTAAATAGTTTATCAACTTCATTACATTTTCTTGTCTATTGGATCCCTGAATTTGAATTGTTTTGAGATGTTGCGATAAACATTCAGGAACGTACTGCGGTGGCTCCCATGTGAATTTTCACAAGGTCCCTGGTATTCAGTTTTGCATTATCCTGACAAATTTCAAAAGAGAAGTTAAGAATGAGAATGCTTCAATGACACTTAAATCGAACTGGATTTGCTCTAACACTTAAATTGAATGGGATGTGTGTCAAAGACAAAAATGTGTTTGACTCCATTTTCTAAACTTTTCCATATATTGGAGGATCATAACCCTATGGTCTCAAACTCATGTCTGAATATAAAATGGACACCAGCGTCGGATATGGGTACTTCAGGAAGAGTTCGGGTAATATTAGTGCACATTGCAATATAACTTACCTTGCCAAGGATAAGTACTTCTAAATTAGGTGACTTCTCAAGCAACTTTGGCAGCAATTGACCACAATATTCATTACACCCAAGCTTCAGTTGAGTTAAATTACTAAATACATGCAAACCTGAAGTGTTTACACCGCAGCCTACAATACGAAGAAAATATTAGTATAAATTCTTGATGGCCTTCCTCATTAGAGGGACCATCGTATTCATCATGCTAGAGGCTACATAAAAGTACAGACAACCTTACCTTCATAGAACGACCAGATAAGCTAAGAAACTTAGCATTATAGGTACCTGTAAGTGGTTTTAGTCCGATAGTGGAAACATCCCCTGTTGCCATTGTCCGAAATATCAATGACTGCCCTGGCAACAGAAATGCAGTTCTCGAAAGAACATCCACTTGCCACATAACCCTTGTATCTCAGAACTTCAAGTTTAGGAGCATCAACGACAATCTCATAGTCTGTAAATGCATTACAATTTCCAGCCCAGTAAATGGCGTACTCTTCATCACTGCTATCATAACCATCATCATAACATTCTTACGATAAGCAATCTATCACCAAAGAATTCAGTTCAACGGCTGAAACATGAAGATTCCATATCTTGCCTAATTTGCATTCCTGTATGACCAGCTTTTCAAGTGCAGCAAAGCTCAAAAAGAGATTCTTGGTTGAAGAACATCTCGAAAACTCAATCGAGTTGAGATGAAAAACTGTCAGACTAGGAAAAGAAATGATCCAGAAATATCTAGTTCAAAATTTCTTCCAAGATTCAAAACCACCAAAATTTCACTAGCAAAAGGAGCAATAGCAAGAGTGTAGTCTTTCACCTTATCCAAGGAGAGACTAAGAACTCGAAGTTTACGTTTTATCGCATTGTTAATCCAAGCATTAAGATGAAAACTATGACGCCTACTGCAACAAAGACCAAACATATGCGTAGGCGATTCGCTATTTCTAATCAATACTCTATCCACAAAGTTAATGAAGTTAACACCTCCTATTCCATGAAAACCACCTTTGTTAGGATTGAACAACAATGTATCATCAAAGTCAAGAGCAGAAACAGAATCCCATAGATATCTCCAATTTTTAGATAAAATGCTTGTTCTTACTGTAAGTTTTGTTGGTAGGAAGGAAAGGATATGGCAAAGAACTTCTTTTGGCAAGTAACTGATTCTATCAACACCCATTTCAGGAGGCTGTAGAAAAGAAGTCATAGTACAGTACACAAATACAGTATTAACAAACAAGGTAAATGGGCGAAAATCGTCATTTTTAAGCATAAAACTTGGGTTAATCCAGTTATGTATGTATTAGAGGAGACAACCTAACATACCCTTATTCAGTAAGCTTAAAAACCCAGCCTTTTCGTCATCTTCTTCTTCTCCATATGACCCATCACCATCGTCATAGTCATCTTCTTCCATTTGTATTCTTGCTCTCTTCCAAGGAAACTGCATTCTCAGAGACCCTACAAAATTTTCAAATCACCAAACATGCCCTTCATTAGTCTCAAGACCATGCATGACAGAGTTCAAGGGAAAAGAATTTTTTTTTTTTCAAAAAATCAACTGTACATCAACAGAATTGACAACCCAATTTTACCTCGAATCTAAGCTGCTAGGTAAACTTTTATTGAGCAAAAGTAACCTGCAAATGAACGAGATAAATTTGTCAAGTCTCCATTCAAGCCCCACCCAAAGGAAAAAAGATGGAAAAATTTGTCATGTTTCTCTACCGTTGGATGAACTTTGATATGTGAACCAGAAACACTTTTTTCAGAAGATCAACGGTTTCCAAGAGAAGGGAATATGTCAAGACAAAAAGGGGGTATAGATATTTATATACAAATTATAAAGTAGATATATCAATAAAGAATAAAGATAGTTTAATTAAATACAGATAGTTCCATAATGGCTTGCTTTTTCATAAGAGACTGTTGTTTTTGGCTATTTGGCTAAATGGCTCATAACATAGCTTTCATATACAGCTCAATCTTTAAATTGTCTTTTAATGTGGCATTAAATTCTTCATTTATAATAAGATCCAACTTTAATTTGGCATCCCAACATGGGTGAAAAAAATATTTTATATTTTAAAAATAATATATTTTAAAAGGTAGTTTTTTAATGATCTAAAATGTGTTTTTTATTTTTTTTGAACGAAAATGTGTTTTTTTATTTAAAATGTGGATATAATAAAGTAATAATAATTTTTTAAAATTAAAACCTTTTTAATATTTTTCTCTTCTGACATCAACTTTATAGGTATTAGAGATTTTCATTAATATTTATATATTCTAAAATTAAATAAATAATAATTTTAATTCAAATAGAATATATCAAGTACTTTGAAGTACATATGAAAATTAATCAAAACATTCGTTTAAGCTAAAACAAGAAGTTCACAAGCCAAGCCAACATAACCGTCCAGATCTAAGCCACGACCAGACATGGATTCTTGAAGACAAACAACTAATATTTTTCTATTTGAAAGTAACAAATCTTTGTCTTAAAATAAAAATTAAAAATGTAATAGAAAAGAAATATTCCAAATCTAAAAACCCTTTCTTCACTACTTTCACACTTCCTAAGCTGCTTCTACTTCACTCTCCTAAAGCCCCCCTTTTTCTCTCAGTCTGTCTGCAAATTCTCTTCCTTTTTCACATTCTAAAATCCTTAGCTTAATTCTAAGAGAAAAAAAGAAGAAAAGAAATGAGGGGTCCTTTGGGGGCAGTAATAGGAAGGTATCCATCAAGTGATGGAACTACAGAAATTGGAGGGATCATTAGACACAACAGGAAATGTAGAGATATTGTTTTTCTTGTAATTTTTATAGCATTTTGGGTTGCTATGATTGTTAACTCTAGCTTTGGGTTTAATCAAGGAAACCCATTAAGGTAAATTTTTCTTTCTTTCTTTTTTTCTTCCCCTTTTATAAGCTTTACCTACTTATATTCTTGTTGAATCTAAAAATGGGTATATTTTATTTTGGATTCTTTGTTGAATCTTCTTTGTTATGGCATGTTGTGTTTATCTCATAAATGGATTCTTTCTTTTGATCTCCTTATAGTTCTAATGGATCTCTTTATTCTTTGTCAAGCTATAGTTTTTGCTTGTTATGTGAGTGGATGAAGCATTATAAACTTCTTGGTTGTTTTCTAAACAGAAAGCGAGGCAGTGTCTTTGGAATAAAAGTAGATACTTAAGAATTTTTCTTCAGAACTGCTTTTACTAGTTAATAGGAACCAGTTAGCTGATCTATTTGTAAAGCAGGATTAAAAATGAGAGTTGCAAGCACTTAGCTAAGCTAGAGATGGTCATTCTGTGAGCCTGTCACACTATTTGATACTTAGGATTTTGTTGGAGAGGTACTGGTACCTATATGGTTCAAGTTTAGGAAACTTTTCATCTTAGAATTTATGTTAGAGTCAGTTATAGATCCTTTAATTTAGATTTTGGGAAACCCTTTTCACCTTGGAGCTTATGAAGATTGCTCAAAGCATTTCTTTGGGGGCATTAACTTCTAAATGGTGTTGTTGCTTATTCATATATGTTTAGTTTTTACTTATTCTGCTTTCTTACTCTTAAGTTTTCAGATTCTTTTTTTATTCTATTTTATGTTTTCTCTTGTGATTTTGATAATTTGTTTTGTGTTGGATGGCACATCAGGCTCACATATGGTCTTGACTACAAAGGGAACTTATGCGGTGACAAACATGCTCATCCTGGCCTTCGTAAGTTAGAACTTAAGTATTGGTTGAATCCGAATCAGGTTTACCAAAGTGGTGTCAAGGACAGTCAATTCAAATTGTCTAATGCTCGGAGTATATGCTTATGGGATTGTCCTATTCCATCAGAAGATTCGCTAAATTGGGTCTGTGATTATCCAGAAGGGGATATCCGACTCTCAATGCGTGACTGGATCAATAGAAATTATGATTATTATGAATTCCTTACACCAGAAATGAGAAATACTTCTCTTCAACTTCAGGGTCCATGTTACCCTGTTATATTTCCGAGTGTGAATGGTGGGTAAATTTGAAATGCTTGTTTTATAGTTCAATATTCATTTGATCAAAACATAGATACAGTTTTTTTACCGTCTAATTAATTATTTTATGCATGTTTTTCAAGTTTACTGGAGCTGCCAATTCATTGCCCGTGCATCAAACATATCTTTGCGGCATTGGCAACAGATGGGTGGAGTGAATATCAATGAGGACATGGTAATAGACAAGTCCATTCACAGGTCCATCAATTCCCGGTCATCTGTCTTAAAGGTTGATCAACTTTCCTGCAATACCTTACTTGTTTGAACTGCGAACTCCTTGAGATGCATCAATACGCTACGACTACTCTTCTGTGCTTGTATATTAAGTGTTTTTACCACATTTCTGTCTTTTATCTTGGTATGCTCTTCTTGGTTCTGCCAACTGATTGGGTTATTGCCTAAATAGTTGACAACGTAGTTCCTTATTTAATACATATACCGTACGATGTATATATGTCATGTTGTTTCAAAAAGTGCCAATTATCCAACTTTCTGAAATATCGATGTCTTATTGCAGCGTTACATGGCAGATATTGGAAAATCATGGCCAGTATTGATAGTTTGTGGAGGGATGTTACCACTGTTTCTGTCAGTGATATGGCTGTTAATGATTCGCCATTTTGTTTCTGCAATGCCTTGGATCACAGTTGCTCTCTTCAACATTCTCATAATAACGGTTACAATGTTTTACTACTTAAAAGGTTAGAAATATGCCTCTTACCTCTTGGTATTCTTTACTAGATTCCACAACTTTGGAAATCATACTAGAAATAGTCGAATCGGTGTCTTGTATGTATTTGAATTCAAGGAGAGCTATTAGTTTAAATAAAATGCTAAGTTTATCTTGTTGTTCTTGCTTTTTAGCTGGATGGATTGGGAACGATGCCATATCCCCTATCATTGGTGAGCATGATCCATATATAAATGTTTTCGGACGGGTGCGTCATTTATTCTCTCTTTTTATTCTTTTTTGTCTTTGTTCGTAAGCTTTTATTGTAGCAGGTTTGTTGGTATTTGTTACATGCTAAATGTTTGCTTCTTTCAGGAACTACATCATCTACGTGCTGTTGCCATTCTTATGACATTCATTATGGTTGTTTCCATCCTAACGTCAATTGCAATTGTTCGCCGCATCTTAATGGCAACATCTGTCCTCAAGGCAAGTTCGAACTTATTATAATATGTGGTGAGAAAGATTAACTTTCTGTTAAAACCAATACTGTTGGATACTTTCCAGTCGGCTTTGAAAAGGAAGGAAAAGGAAAAACAGTGCTTTTTGCATGTAGAAGCATATAAATGATTCATCACTTATTTCGTATGGAAATGTATTTATTTGTGTGTATATAATGGTAATTTTGGTTTCATAATATCAAAAGGAGCTAAAAGATTATTTTGTGCTTCCAACTGTTTGCAGGTTGCTGCAAAAGTCATAGGCGAAGTTCAAGCATTGATAATTTTTCCAATCATACCATACGCAATTCTTGCAATTTTTTACATGTTCTGGATATCGGCTGCCCTTCATCTGTTCAGTTCTGGTCAGGTTGTCAAGAACAACTGTAATACCAACTGCTGTGCTTATGATCTTGTGGCGAAAAAGGTGAATTGTGATGGTTGCTGTGGTTATAGCATCCATTACACCCCGCATATTGCTGTTGCCATCTTCTTCCACCTGTTTGGTGGTTATTGGGCTACACAATTTTTTATAGCGTGTTCTTCAACCGTGGTTGCGGGTTCTGTTGCTTCTTACTATTGGGCTCGGGGTGAAACATCGGTAAGCTACTGAGCCACTGTGTAGTTTTACTGGTACGCATGCTGTTTTCATGGGAAACAAACAACTAAATTTTTACCATATTCAAAAGTCTCTAGTTGTAGGCAACCCCAATGTGGGCTATGTGGGATCTCCCTCGAGCAAAACGAGATGCCGAAGATCCTAGAGTTATCATTGAACAGCTTACGCAAGATTGACATATTCTTTAGTTTACTTTTTACATATATTGATGTAACATAGAAATTACTTTGTATATGTTTGTAAGTATTATAGTAACAAAATTAGCACATTACATTAATTCAGAAAGTTGTCTCTATTCTTTCTTTCTTTTTTGAATGAATGTATTTCTACGATTTATCCTTTTGCTGATTATTTCTGGGGTTCACTTGTGCAGCCAGAGATCCCATTTCTTCCTGTTTTTGCCTCTATGAAGCGTCTTATACGATACAACCTTGGGTCGGTGGCCCTTGGCTCATTGGTTGTATCCTTGGTGGAATCAATTCGTTTCATTCTTGAGTCAATTCGTCGTAAGCTCAAAGTTGCTGGTGTTACATCAGATGGTTGGTTTGGAAAGATTGGAAATCACACTTCACAGGGATGTTTGAGATGTGTTGAGTGGACAATCAAATCAGTGAATCGCAATGCTTATATAATGGTAATCTTCCTGAACAAGTTATCTTTTTGCACATTGAAGAACTTAGTGAGAAGTCCAATAATCAGGATGCAATTAGTGATTTTATTTTGCCTTCCTCGAACTTAATCTTAAGTTATTGTTCTTGCAGATTGCTATAACTGGGAAAAGCTTTTTTAAGGCTTCTGAAATCGCGACAGAATTGATCATGAATAACATCCTTCGAATAGGGAAGGTGAACGTGATAGGAGATGTTATTCTGTTTCTCGGAAAGTTATGTGTCAGCCTTTCGAGTGCTATCTTCGGTTTCCTAATGTTGGATACCTACAAGTATCGAGCTGCTCATAACAAAATATCCTCCCCATTGCTTCCGGTCCTGGTATGTTGCCAATTCCTTTATATCCTATGCGTACACCTGAGCTTGAGTAACATAGCTTATAGTTACTGTTTAATACTCCTGCTTACATTATATATTGTTGTAGATTTGTTGGGCTCTCGGTTACGTGGTTGCAACCCTCTTCTTTGCTGTGGTGGAGATGTCGATCGATACCATAATTCTTTCATTCTGCCAGGATTCGGAGGAGCATCAAGGCACCGCTCAATATGCACCTCCGCTTCTCATTGAAACACTCGGTGACCAAAATGAGATGCAGAGACTTACTCAATGATCATATTTTGATGTATAATTTTCCATAGATTTGATGAAACCTTGATATAATATATCGTTTCTTACATTCTTATTATAATTTTCATTTCTGGTTTCTTACTGCATAAATCTTTTAAACCATTGTATATATAAATGACCACCATGACCATGAAAATTTCAAGGTCCTAAGCAATATATATGTTGTTACAGTTAAAACTGATATTCAGTTGTCTGACAAATATCTAATAATTGTGTTGTTAGCACTAGTTTACTCCCGATAGACGGCAAGGGAAATCTTTTTCCATGCGCCATCTAAGATCATTAAAAAGCTACCGTTATGAGACAATGTTTCGAACAGCATACCTGCCCGCAATGCCTTTCTGTAGTTTAGCAATACTTGTCTCCTTGGATACAGTGACCCAAATGACGATATCGAACTTTGTTATCTCTTTTAAGAGTTGATTGTTTATAAACCTTCATGATACTTGTTTTCCCCACCCAACCAACCCTCAAACTCTGAGCTTTTGATCCTCATCATCCATCTAGTACTGCCAAATCTCTTCCTTACAGGCCCTTATCTCTTGACCTGATAAAGTAGTTGTCAGTAAAACTTGTCCGATCCATTGTGGATCGTCAACCACCAAACCTCTATGAAATGTACGTTGTCGAGTAAGTTCTTCAAATTCCCTTATCCTCTGTAACACATCGCCTGCTCAAGATCGACATGTAAGAGCTTCACTTATTGACATGTAAGTTCCACCAAATCTTTCGACATTTTCCAACCAAAGTTGATGTCTTTCACCGGTTCTTCCATCAAGGTTTCATACCTCGCCATCAATTCCTTCGACCTTTTCCAACCATATCCGAACTTCCAACTTAAGTTTCTTTCTTGGCCACAGTTCTGAACTATTTACAGCTTCTGTATCTTCCTTAATAGCATTCAATTGCTCTAATTTTCTTTCAATGCTGCATAACATGGATAACAGAATTCTTATTATTACTCACCGCACAAAAAAACCTCTGTAAACTTCTCTTTGAAAAATATAGAAAGTCTACTCTCTATTTATAGGCTATTACTTGATCATCAAGCTTTCTTATATCTCTAGATTATTACTTGATCAGCAAGAAATCTTATTTCTCTACGTTTTGATTCTGGAAGCCTGCTATGGAACTGTAGGAAAAGACGAGGAACCTTCGATGTAATGAGTTTCTGAAAAGCAAATTAAAGCTTAATCTTGTTAAATGCTGATGTTGATATTTGTTTTTTTGTGATTATTGTTTTCTTGGATTGGGTTCAGACCCGAATTTTTAAAAAATTCAGGCCCAGCCCACTTAAATAGTTGATGTCACTATTAAAAAATAAAATAAAATAATATTTTTTTAGTATTTATTGGTGATGTGAACTGAAAATTTAAACATAAAATATATAAAGATAAACTTAGTCCCTAATATTTATTCATGTTATCATTTTGACCCTAATTTTTTTTATCACTTTGGCCTTTAACCTTTAAATTTTAATAAACTTTTGTATGAAAACGAGACTAAATTGTCAAAGTTTTAATGGCATTAACATGACAACATACATGGTAGTCTGTGTGTACTTTACAGCTAACATGAATAAATTTTCTAAAATGTTTTATGAAATTTATTGAATCTTAAAATAATTTTTATTAATTCTTTTGAATTTTTATAAAAGTATGTGAATTCTTTTGAATTTTTATAAAAGTATGTGGATTGCCACACAAATGATCGCGATAGTGTTGTTAAAATCTTAATGGTCCGATTAATTTTTCCATCTAAAAGAAAGTAATTTGACTAAAATTTGAAGCTTAAAAAAGTCAAAGTGATTAAAAATAATAATTAGGACCAAAGTGACAAAAGAGATAAATATTAGGGGCTAAATTTATCATTATGTCAACATTAAAAACCTTAAAAATCATTAGTTTTTTCAATTAATGTTTTAATGATAGATTTCTCTCTTTATTTGGCCCCTATAATTTATCAAATCTTTTAATGTGGTATTTATACTTTTAAAATATCGATTTTGGTACTTGAACTTTAATTCCATCTATCAATCTAGTACTTAACTTTAATGGTGTTAAAATCTGGCATCACTTGACACATGGACAAATCTTATGTTGCCATCTCAAAACTTGTAGTTTTGAAGGAGTTGGATCTTAGGGGAACAAAAATTAAGTCCCTCATGGGATGCAAAACTTGACGAGTCTCAAGCACCTGAATCTGTACGAGATTACAGATGGAGTATTATCTGAACTTTATTGTCTTCAAGACATGACTGTTGGCGATACATTGATAAGGGGAATAGAGGTTTGTGGATTGAAGAAACTGGAAATCCTCTTAGGTAAGTTTGATAAGCTGTCCGACTTAAATATGTATGTCCAAGCCTTAGATGGTCGAACTCTAGAAGAGCTTCGTGAATACATCTTTGTGGGTGAAGGAATGTGGTCTGTAGAAACCAGTACAAGAAAAAGAATTGACATAGGTGGTTGTAACATCTACACCGATGAGATTATGGTTCCCCATATGATGTTGAGGAATTGGTTATTTTTGATTGTGGTGAAGACTATCCATTTTTCCCCAGGTTTATCCTCCAACTCTCACTGGGTACCTTTTGCAAATGACTTGGATGCTATTATTCCTTATCCTGACATACCACTTTCTGTGCTTGCTTTCCATCTTCTTTCTCCCAAACAGACAAGCATAGCCTTACTCAAAACTCCACTTTCTGTACTGTATGCCGCTTGTGTTCTCTCTGTTTTTTGTTTCTCGTGATTAGTTTGTACAAACATAAACACATAAAAAGGACATCATCTTTGTGCCTGTTAGAATATAATCCTCTTAAAATTCCTTTTGCTGTAATAAATAGAAAGTTCCCAGAGGCCTGATTGATTGGTCATCGTTATCTCTAATCTACTTTTTTATCTATGAAAATAAAATCGTCGTAATTTCCTTTGACCAGCAAAACCCTTTGGTTTTGAAACCTTTTGGTAAGAAAATCTTTCCTATTTTTTTTTCCGATATTGAGTTAATTGATATTTTTAAAAAAATATTAAATTTGTTTAACATTTTCAAGTTTAAGTACCAATTAGATTTAAAAAAAAATTATATGCTAATTAAGTACAAATAGTCAAATTTAGGTATCGTGATATATGTCGAGAATTTTTTGTAAGAAAATCTCTTCGATACCTCTCGATTTTGATATTAAATAAATTAATTTTTTTAAATAAAATAATTTAATTCCGGCCAATTTCAAAAGTGAACAACTAATGTTAACTAATCACAATATCAATTTATCTTACTTTTGATTGGAATTATAATAAGTTTAACCTTCAAATTTAAACATTCTGTCAATTTGAACATAATTCTAAACAAATCAACAAATTTAGCTGTAACACTCCAAACCCGGTCTAAACGTTATGACCGAATCTGACGATGTCACATTGTAACACCGCTTACCCGTATTCGACGTCGGAATAGAGTACGAGGCATTACTAGAAGACATACCTTTGCATACGTATTAGACCGAGTTACAAAATTTCATCCGAATTAAAACTTTTAAATTAATAACGTGCTTTTACAATTCTTTACAAGATATCCTCGAAATATTATATTCATAACAAATAAGGCCTACGAGACCCGATATTTACTCATGTAATTCAAAACTTCATTTCCATTCATTCAATTCACAATTTCTCATGTTCACAATTCAATTCAATTTCTCAATCCAATATATATATTTCAAGCATCTAATAATATAATTCAAGTTACACAAACTTATCAAGCTAAATTGCAGAAATACCAAAATTTAGGGATATTTTGGTAATTTTTTATTTTCTCGAATTTCCACCCAAACTTGATATAAATTAGTATTTCATTCATTTAATAATTTAAATAATAAAACAATTCATTTCATGCAATTTGGTCACTTTTTGACATTTTTTACAAATTTACCCTTAAAATATTATTTTTATTCAATTTAGTCCTTGAACCTAAAACATGCAAATTAGCCATTTTTAATGAAAACACATGTTAGTTGAATAATCATATATTTTCCTCCTCCTCTCCATTCCACATCCTTAATGTATATAACATGCTTATATGTAATTTATTTGTTCATTTAAAGCTGTCCACTTGAGTCATTGTCACATAATTATTTATATCTTGAGCTATGTAACTCCGAATTGAGATCTATTAATTTTATATGAAACTAGACTCACATATCTTCTTACTAAAAAATTTTCAAAATTTTTTATTTAGCCAATAAGTACAGTTTATTCTTTAAAGTCAACAGTTCCGGCTCTTTTTCACTAAAAATTAATTATCTCCTCGTACAGGATTCTAATGATGTTCCCGTTTGTTTCTATTGAAAATATACTCATTCAGGATTTTAAACATATAAATTTAAGCCTCTAATTATTTTTCTCCAATTTTTTATAATTTTCCAAAGTCAGAACAGGGGAACCCAAATTCATTCTGACCTTGTCTCACATAATCTATTATATCTCTTGATTTACAATTCCATTACTTACACCGTTTCTTCTATGAGAAAATAGACTCATCAACCTTTAATTCCATATTTTTTTTCATCCTCTAATTCCATTTCCACAATTTATGGTGATTTTTTGAAGTTAACCTACTGTTGCTGTTCAAAACTGTTTTAGTGTAAAATGTTGATTCCTAAGTTTATAACTTCCTTATTCATTTTCTCTATAATATTTTCCATCACTTCATCTTGTCTCACTTTACTAATATATCAAGAACATAAAACTTTATTTAAGAAAACTCTACTATAACATCATTTCCATGTTTTTTCAATAATAACAAACTTAAAAATATATTGAAATCTTGATGTTCTTACCTTGTGCTATTGATTTCAATCTTTAACTTGATTTTCTCTCTCCTCCAGCTTCTATTCTTGAATCTAACTTGACATTCTAGCTCCCCATTGTCTCCTTATTATTTTTCTCTCTTGAAAGCTATGAAAGTTCTTTTGATTTCTAGGTGAAAATAGTAAATTTTTGGTGAATGGACCAAACTGTAAACAAGGTAAAACTTTCTTTCTTCTCTTCTCTTCTCTTCTAACGTTAGTTGCATGGAAAGATGATGATTTTTCATCATCTTTCCTACCTTTTTATATTAATCAATTAATAATTAAATAATATTTAAAATCTTAATAAAATATTAATTAAATAACATTTATCTAATTAATTAATTAAAAATATCACAAACATCATCATTGCCTTCTAGAATTCTCTCTCTCTATTTGACCATTTTGCCCTTTATAATCTTTTAAAATTCCATTCTTGAGTCATCACTTAATTGATAAAATTGCAATTTAGTCCCTCAAAATTCTTCACCTTTTCAATTTGGTCCTAATTCATCCATTTTCCTTAGTTTCCAGATTATTCCACCCTTAAAATATTTACACTATTGGTCCTTCAACTTTTTCATATTTACACTTTAACCCCTCAAATTTTGAGTATTTACTCTTGGGTAACAAGACTTTTCTCACTTTAATTTAATCCTTTCTTGAATTAATATGTCATAATATACTTCCCAATATTGACATAACTCAATATTACCCTTTTTATCACTTTATTTTCTTATTTTGCTATATCAAGGATATTATCTTACATTCTTACTATAATAATTTTTGGGGTATTACATTAACCCTTCACATTTTCTATCTAATTGGTCTTAAATCTAAATCAAATATCTGAAAAATATTTCTTTTTAATTTTTAAAATCTAAAGAATATATTAAAATTTAGGAAATATGTAAAGGAATAAGAAAATTCTCAAATTTTAAAAATATATAAAATTATTATTTAAATGATTTTCAAGAGGGTACATTTTTTTTTAATTTTAAAAAGGATAAAAATATCTAAACCTTATATGTAAACAAACAAAAGATAATGATGGAAAATGAAATAAGATATAATGACTTATTTAACAATTTTGTAATGAAAACTTTCCATTTAATTTTTCGTTTTTTTAATTCTTGAACTTGAATGATTTGTTAAATTACTCCAAAACAAATGGAAAGCTAATCTTTGTTAATTTTTTTTACGTTTTTTTGATTTTTTATATTTAAAAAATTAATTGCTAATGGGATGGTAACTTATTTGTATATCATATCAGTAAAATTAAAATCTGTTAATTTTTTATTTGTTTTAAGGATGATTTGATAAATAACGTAAATTTAAAAATTTAATTTTTTATAAAATTAAAGGACCAAATAAATAATTATTTCTATACAATATTGTAAAGATGAGTTGTGGTACTGTCTTCATTTTGATTGATTTGTCGGGATCCATAACCTTGATGAAATTATTGCTAGACTTTTAAAAAGAAACCCTCTTAGAAAATCACGTAAATGATAATTTTATATATTCTTTAATTTTGAATTTTTTAGATTTTTATATATTTCGTGAATTTTAAAATTATATATGTTTTGAACTTTTTAGTTTTTTAAAAATAAATATTTTTTTTATTTTTAGATTTTTTTTAGAATTAGGATCAATTTGATAGAATATATAAATATTAAGGGTTAATTCTGTTAATTTTTAATATTAGGATCAAATTGATAAAATGTATAATATTAACAAGGGAGGTTATTATTATTATTATTATTATTATTATTATTATTATTAATTTTCACTTTAACAGGGGAAGCCATGGCAAGGGAGGTTAGCAATTGCTAAAAAAAAATTAGTAAAATTCCCCCAATTAGCCCATCTCCACCGTCATTTTCCCTTCACTTTCAGCTATTATTACCACCCAAAAAGTCTCCGTCGCTCTAGCTTCCCATCATTCCCATTGCTATAGCTTTCCTTCAACCATGGATCATCTGCCTTTGACCCTGCTTTCATTGCTATTCGGCTATCTCCCCAACCATCCACAAACAAAACCATAACCCGATAGACATCTCAACCAAACTCCACTCACCAAAGCCATCACCACCGTTCAGGCTATCACCATTACCGAACCTCTATAACCATATATTCCCTCTACCTAGCAATCACTAATCTCACAAAGCACATTGTGACAACGGTTTTTGGGTCCACTACATGAATTTTAGAGAACACATGAAATTGCGACCTATCATTTTTTTTAGTTAGATGGATTACCTAAAAACTTATCCCTTAATAAAATTTTAAAATATAATTAAAATTTATTAAAATGATAAATTTTGATCTATAAAAATAAAATTCGAGTTTGAAAGTAAAGTTATACGTGAGAAAGATATTAACCGTTTTACAATGCCCACCAATAAAAACAGTACCATTTAATCATGTATTATCCTTTGTAAAATCGTCTCTCACGATCTCTTTTTATTAATAAATAATAAATAATAACTAAGAAATAATAAAAACAACATTAAATTCAAATTCAATATGAACTTAATCCGAATAAAATACGGTTATCACACACACCATTGTCCACCATTAGTCACCCAACTCCTCCTAAACCAAGTCTCAAACTCATCGCCCACTACTCAACCAAAGACTCAATAATAAACCTATTGCCAATAATCAATAAAACTAAAAAATAGAGGGAAAAAAATAATAAAAGGGTAGAAGAGAGTCCCTTGATTCAAAGTACCCTAACTTGAGAGCCAGCAATATTGGCGCTGAGAACGACGGCGGACTAGAGATATAGTTGAAACTTAGAGAAGAAGAAGAAACGGAAGTAGAGATAGAATATGAGTTAATATATTAGAATTTTTTTAATTAATAATAATTAAAAAAATCTAAATTAAATTATTTTTAATACAGGTGATGTAATGTACTTGGCTCTTTAATATACATGGCATAATATGATTGATTGAAGATGATAAATTTAGTGGAATTATCTAGGTATCTAAATAAAGTAGTAAGTTGATTTAAAAGTTGTTGGAATTAAGAAACAAATTAATGAAGTTTAACAGAACTATTTGAGCTTGAAGGCTCAATGTCTTGTTGAGCAAACAATAAAATTAGCTGAGACTTTTTGAACAAAATGCTTGTATAAAACTAGAAAAATGAAGAAGAATTCTAAATGATTTCATTAACAATGAAACAAGGCTGAAAGTCATTACATATACCAATCAATAAGCTGGTCAAAATAAGCAAAATGTCACCTAAACATTACCTAACTCCACTAATAACATTGTAACTTGATAAACATTGCTTGTACACTTTGAAAAGTTGATTTATCAGCTCAAAATTCACCTAATTACATCAAGTACATTAACAACTTAGTTCTAATCTAACTAAGTTACAAAACATCATTTGAAAGTAACAAAATGAAACACCAGCTTGAGTTTCAGCTGCAACTGCATGGCTCGGGCTGTATGGTCTACTTCTTGTCTACATGCAAGCCAACTTCAACATTCCTCCTTGGCTTGCATGCTGCAGACTCCCATTTTGGGTCTCAAATGCATGAACCTTATCACACTAAAGGGCTTTGTCAAGATATGAACAAGTTGATTCTCAAAACTACAATGAATCAGTTTAACTTCTTGAGATTGTTCCATCTCCCTAACAAAGTGAAACTTTATCTTGAAATGCTTGGTTTTCCCATGAAAAACTGGATTCTTTGCAATTGCAACAACAGATTGGTTATCATATCTGATCTCTGTTGTTTCCCTTTGGTGTAGATTCAAGACTACCATGATTTTCCTAGGTTCAAGTTTGCCACGATTTTCCTTAACCAAATTGCTTGGTTAACAGCTCCTGTAGCTACCACATACTCTGCCTCAGCTGTTGATTGAGCAACAGCAGTTTGTTTCTTTGAACTCCAACAAAAAATAGCTGAACCAAGGGTAAACAGATACCCTAAGGTGCTCTTCATATCATCTGTCGATCTAGCCTAATCACTGTCAGCATATCCTAGTAGCTTCATGCTATCAACCTTGGTGAACATCATTCCAAAGCTCAAAGTACCTTTGATGTACCTGAGGATTCTTTTGGCAGCTTGAAAATGTTTTCAATTAAGCAATGCATGAATCTAAACAGCAAACATAATGTCTGGTCTAGTGGCTGTCAAATAGAGCAAACATCCAACCAAACTTCTGTAGATTGTGTCATCTAGCTTCTCAAAATCACCTTGGCTTGACAGCTTCTCTGAAACAGCAACCAGTATGCTTGTTGCCTTGCAGTTTAGCATAGAGAATTTGTTCAATATCTTCAAGGCAAATGCCTTCTGACTTAGAAAAATCCATTGCTGAGTTTAAGACACTTCCATGTCAAGGAAGTAAGTTATTTCTCCTAAATTAGACATCTCAAACATGCACTTTATTTTATTTTTAAAATTTGCCAGCATATTATGATTTCCTCCAGTCACCAAAAAGTCATCCACATATAAGGAGACTATAAGCTGTGTTTTATCACCCTCCTTTTTCACATATAAAGTTGGCTCACTAATGCTTCTCTCAAAACCCAAGCTTGCTAGGTAAGTGTCAATTCTGTCATACCGGGCTCTTGGTGCTTGTTTTAAGCCATACAAGGCTTTCTTCAGGTTGTAAACACTATCTTCCTTGCCAACTACTTTGAAACCTTCAGGCTGTTCAACATAGATTTTCTCATTAAGAAAACCATTGAGAAAAGAAAACTTTACATCGAGTTGATGAATTTTCCACTGTTTCTGTGCAGCCAAAGCCACTAATAACCTGATTGTGTCAAGTCTGGCCACTGGTGCAAATGTCTCAAAGTAGGCAATGCCAAACTTTTGATTGAATCCCTTCACAACTAGCCTTGCCTTCAGCTTGTTCAGAGTTTTATCAGCATTATGGTTGGCTCGAAACACCCATTTTACTCCCATGACCTTCCTATTGATTGGACTTGCAACTAATTCCCAGGCCTGATTCTTCTCAATCATGTTCATTTTATCGAGCATGGCCTGTTTCCATCCTTGTTGAGCTTCAACTTCTTCAAAGTAGCTTGGTTCAACAACAACCAGTTCAACCCTCTCATATATTTCACTCAAAGGTCTGGTTCCCCTGCCTAGCTCATGGTCAATGTCCATTTTAGGACCATTTTGATCAGTTTCAGTCTGATCTATCATCAGGTCTTTAAAAGTAGTCTCTGTTTCATTTTTATCCAAGTTCCAGCCTGTCTTCTTATCAAA
Organism: Gossypium hirsutum; assembly: GCF_007990345.1. Classification (NCBI taxonomy): domain Eukaryota; kingdom Viridiplantae; phylum Streptophyta; class Magnoliopsida; order Malvales; family Malvaceae; genus Gossypium; species Gossypium hirsutum. Next base: position 64,591,982 of record NC_053447.1, on the reverse strand, counting down.
TACCACATCTTTACTCACAAAAACTTCATTGGTTGAAGGATCCAAGACCCTATAGCCTTTCTTGATACTGCTATAGCCTACTAGGATGCCAGGTTGAGCCTTTTTGGCCAGTTTGTCACTTTTTACTGTTGGAACATGCGTATAACATATGCAGCCAAAGACCCTCAGATGTGCCAGTGATGGTTTGAACCCAAACCAGGCCTCGAATGGAGTTTTATGAACCAGTGCCTTGGTTGGTAGCCTATTTTGGATGTAAATTGCAGTGCTAACTGCCTCGGCCCAAAATGTCTTAGGTAAATTCCCTTCAAACATTAAGCACCTAGCCATATCCATCAGAGTTCAATTTTTCCTCTCACTAACACCATTTTACTAAGATGTATAGGTATTGGTGAACTGGTGCTTGATGCTTGCTTCATCACAAAAACCTTGAAACATAGCTGAGGTATACTCTGTCCCATTATATGACTTCAATATCTTTAGCTTGTAACTTGTTTCTATTTCTACTACAGCCTTAAACTTTCAAAATATTGAGGCCACTTCTGACTTATTCTTTAGGAAGTAAATCTAATAATATCTTAACTAGTCATCAATGAAAAGGATAAAATACCTGCTACCATTCAAAGACTGTGTCTTCATAGGGCCACACACATCAGTGTGGACTAGCTGCAACTTTTCAGAAGCTCTCCAAGCTTTGTTTGGAGGAAAAGGCAGTCTAGCTTGCTTTTTTTAGCTGACACCCCTTACAAACATCTTCTTCCTCAACTGATTTGGAGAAGTTTTCAACCAGGTCCTCTTTGGTCAATTGAGCCAGTGACTTATAGTTAATGTGGCTTAGCCTCTTGTGCCACAGCTTGGATTCATCTAACACTATTGTATAGGCACAATCTAAGCTCTTGTTCTAGTCTACTACAAAGCTTCTATCAGCCATGGTCACTGACATAAGCTTGGATCTACTTGGATTACTGGTCAAGCATTCTTTGCTTTTAAACACTATTGAATAACCCTTTTCTAGCAATTGAGCTATATTGAGTAGGTTTCTGTCAATTTCAGGAACAAACAAGACATTAGAGACAAGTTTGTTACCTGTAGGAGTGTTTATCAACACATCTCCTTTGCCTTCTGCTTTGATAAAGTGTCTATTTCCATCTTTTACCCTTGTTTTGAAGGTTCTGTCTAAGCTCTTGAAGATAGAAGTATTAGAGGTCATGTGGTTTGTCTAACCACTATCTATCAGTCATTTTTTGTGGCTTTTTATTTGGTAGCAGAGTAAGAAACTGTAAAAACTTGCTCTTCTTGGTCACTACCTTCCTTTACCACTTGAGCTTCATCTCTTGGCTGTTAAGGTTGGTTTTGTCTCAGCTTGCTTTTGCTTCTGCAAACTTTCTCAAAATGGCCCATCTTTTTGTAGACTTTGCACTGTACATCAGGCCTGAACTAGTAATTTTCTCCAGGATGACTGAGCCTTTTGTAGTGTGGGCAAGGCGGATATCTTTTTCTTGCTTCACTCTTCTAGGCTTGTCAAACTAGGCCTTCTTCTCCTTGTAGCTAGAGAAGCTCGAGGCAGGTCTGCTTTTGGCTTGGAAGGCACCTTCTTGATGCTCCTCTTATCTGTTAGCCCTTTTTTGCTCTTGAGCATAAAGAGCATTGATTAGTTCAGTCAAAGAGATGCTAGTCAGATCTCTCAAGTTTTTAAGAGAAGAAATATTGGCTTCATATCTCTCAAGCAAAGTTGAGATTACCTTTTCTACAATTCTTGCTTCACTAAACTGGTCCCCAAGCAATCTAGTGTTGTTCACAACAGACATAATTCTGTCTGAGTATTGCTTCACTAATTCTTTTTCCTTCATCTTCAAATTTCATAGTCCCTTCTCAAATTCAAGAGTTGTTGCTGCCTTATTCTTTCAGTCCCTTGAAACTCCTCCTTCAACCTATCCCAGGCCTGCTTTGGTGACTCACAAGCTATGATCCTTATGATAATCACATCAGACACACTATTTTGAATGCAAGATATGGCATTGTGTCTCTTGGTTCTTTCATCTGTATGCTGCCTAATTTGAGCCACTGTAAGATTGGCTCTTAGAGATGCTGGTTCAACATCAGAGTTAACAACCTCTCACAAGTCGAATGTCTGCAGGTAGGTCTTTATTTTCACTACCCAAATGTGGTAGCTTTCTCCACTGAAGAATGGTGGTGGAGCTGGAGAGAGTCTGGATGAAGAAATGATTTTTAAACTTGAAGAATGTCAGGTCCACTAAGAAATAAGCTCTTGATACTAATTGTTGGTATTAAGAAACAAATGAATGAAGTTTAACAGAAACTTGAGCTTGAAGGCTTGATGTCTTGCTGAGCAAACATGAAAATCAGCTGAGAGATTTTGAACAAAATGCTTGTATAAAACCAAAAAGAATGAAGAAAAATTCTAAATGATTTCATTAACAATGAAATGAGGCTGAAAGTCATTACATATACCAGTCAATAAGCTGGTCAAAATAAGCAAAATGTCACCTAAACATTACCTAACTCCACTAATAACATTGTAACTTGATAAACATTGCTTGTACACTTTGAAAAGCTGATTTATCAGCTCAAACTTCACCTAATTACATCAAGTACATTAACAACTTAGTTCTAATCTAACTAAGTTACAAAACATCATTTGAAAGTAACAAAATGAAACAGCAACTTGAGTTTTAGGTGCAACTGCATGCCTCGGGCTGTATGGTCTGCTCATTGTCTGCATGCAGGCCAACTTTAACAAATGTTCATGTACCAAATAGGTATAAGTTGTCAAGTTTAGGTATCATGATATATTTGTTAAAAATTAGCGTGGTTAATAGAATAACCAAGCTTTCTAGAGCTTGTATATAATTTTTGACAAAAAAATATTTGTTTCAAAAAACCAAAAAGTATAATCAAAATTTTAAAATTAACAAATAGTTAAATTACGAAAACTAAAAAGAATATAAAAATTTATATATTATAAAATTATTTTAAAAAATTTAAAACATTCTTCTCACAAAATTAGAAAATATATAATTTTTAAAATTTTAAAATAAAATTTAAACATAAAACTTGCAAAGATTATTACGTCAACGCGGGTCAACATCAGTCAAAGTTAAATGGTAACTTTCTAAAATTTTTAATTATATTTTTGCTTTATAAATATTTTTTGAATTTTTATAATTTTTATTTCTTATTTCTTATTTCTTTTTTTCTTTTTTCTTTTTTATTTTTAGGCTTAAGGGTGTAAAAAGCCCTCAAACTTTTTCAAAAAATGCAATTAAGCCCCCTTTTTTTTTCCACTCACTTAAGTACTTGAACTTTCACAATGCATAAAAAATACCCTCAATTTTTTTTTCAAATAAAGCAATTAATCTCCTACCTTTTTATGCACTCAATTGGGTACTTAAACCACCCTTAAAGGCTTTTCATTTAAAGCCACCATGTGTCACAACCACAGCGTGATATGTGAAAAAAAATGATAAAAAAAAAATAAATAAAAATTATAAAAATGATTAAATTTTAATACAAAACATTAAAAATTAGAAAAAATAGAAAAAAAGTTATAAAAATCTTAAAAAATTATAAAATATATAGAAATATAGAAAATAGTTATAAATTTTATTAAGTTTTAAGAAAATTATAAAAAGTATAAAGAAATATATAAAAATACCATACTAAAAGAAGCATTTTATAAATTTTCTATAAATTTTATTAATTTTTTTATCAATTTTTGTCACAACACATGTCACGCAGTGTTGTGACACATGATGGCATTAATTTAAATAAAAATTGGGGTCGTTAACTTTAACAATCAAAGTTAATGGTTAAAAGGACCTTTCTGATACATTTATAATTTTTTATTTTTTATTAAAATTTAATAACTTTTATAACTTTTAATAATTTTTTATAATTTTTTTGCCACATGCCACGTCATGATTGTGATACGGGTGGCTTTAACTGAAAAAATTAAAAACAGTTAACTTTAATGGTCAACTGTTGACGTTAATAGTCAAAGGGTCTTTTTGATGCATTTGATAGTTCAAGTAACCATTTAAGTGCCAAAAAAATAGAGACTTAATTATTTTTTTAAAAAAAGTTTGAGAGACTTTTTGAAAGTTCAAGTACCTAATTGAGTACAAAAAAGAAAATTAAAGACTTAATTACTTTTTTTAAAAAAGTTTGAAGGCATTTTTTTATGTATTTTAAAAGTTTGAATAACTAATTAAGTGCAGAAAAAAAGATAGAAGCTTAATTTTTTTTTTTCAAATTGAGAATTTTTTACACCATTAAATCTTATTTTCAATATATATGAATGCGAGGCGGTAATTTTTAACTTTAGTGCACTGAATTGATTAATAAAAAATAACTTTAAATACGAATTTAGATTAAGAGTGAATTTAAGGAGGCATGTGTCCTTCGCTTATTAGTTTTTTTTATTAATAAAAAATTATAAATTTTAATTATTAAATAATAAATTAGGCTGGGCTGTTCTGAAATTGAAAATAACAAATTGAAGCTTGGCTCAGGAACCCATGTCTTTTAAGTTTATTTTTTTCAAAAAAAAAAAAACCAAAATTGTTTCTGACCCTTTTTCTGTATTTTGGGTAAGTGAATGAGTAATTCACTAAATGCACAGTGAAAGTAAATAAAATTTAACTTCAGTTCCAGAATTACAACACTAGTCAGAATTACAAAACTAATATATTTTTGGATAAATTTAAGTCCTTGAAGTTTTAATTCTGCCTTTAGATAATTGAGTCAACTTTTAATTATGCCATTATGTTAATGATGTGCTATTTTTTTAATGTTCGTTTTCAAGGTCGATTATGGTATGTATGGGCATGTCTGAAGCAAAAAGTAGAGAATGGAAAAGCAAGACATTATGAATACATAACCAAGTTAAGTCTTTTTGGTTGGATTACAAATCAAAATATTCAATGCTCATTATCCGGCTCTAATATCAATTCACCCAGCTGTAGCATTTCAACCAGCTCCAATTCACACGGCTCTGATATACACGGCTCCATCGATACACGCGGCATTCCTGCACACGGCTCCATCGATACACGCGGCATTGCTGTACACGGCTGCATCATCAATATACACTCCTCCATCGATGCACGCGGCATTGCTGCACACGGCTTTGATTTACGCGGCCTCATTCGTCTATTAACTGCAAAACTCAGGAAGGGCCTCAAAAGAGATTTGGTATCAGGATCATCCCATGTCACTGATTCCCACCACTTCTTTTTATCTACATAAATACAAAGTTTAGGAGGTGAAGATGATAGGACTTGGGGAAGTTTAAGAGGCATCCTTTTTAATTTCGGACAGAGTTTTACCGCAAACCATTCAAGAGATTCACAAACCACTACTGCATCAACACTGCAAATGCTCTTTAATTTAGGCAGAACTTTTAGATCAACTCTCTTTAATTCTGTAAGACAAAATTCCCTGGTAACCCTTCTTCTTTCCTCCCTTCCAATTTCGTCTGATGCTATTATTTCCTCTAGTTGCCGACATTCCGAAACCTTAAGCTCCTTTAAATTTGGCGGCATGGAGTTTGGAGAGAACAACTTTTTCATATTGTTTATTTGCCATATTACAAGATATTTAAGAGAGGAAAAGGTGCCAAGTGAACTTAGGACAAACCTGGAGAAAATCGGGTATTCTTCACGACCATAATAAGCGCAATTAGTGACATGCAATTCCTCAATGTGACGTGGAAGCATAATCTGGTTGGGATAGATATCACAATCCCATAATTCAATCCTTTTGGATGTATAAATTTCCGTTTCCCATTTTCTTTTACCCACAAGGATGATGAATTGACTGAGGTCCTCTCGACCATGAAAAGCTTGGAGATACATGTTCAAGTTGTCAAGGTCGTAAAAGCTCCCTTCAAAGGTTTCCAATTTCTTCAACTCACTAACCTCCTTTCCGCTTATCAATGATCGACCAACGTTTAAATCTTGAAGGCAAGAAAGTCTTGACAAGAGTCCACTTGGGATCTCATTTACATTCTTCAAAAAATCCTCCAACTTTAGGTACTTCAGGCTGGACAAGTTTTCCATCCCATGAGGGACTTCCTTGATTTTTGTTCCTCGAAGATCCAACTCTTTTAAAACTCGAAGCTTTGACAACGATGGCACATACTCTAAATGATCACAGTAAGCAAGCAATAATGCAGTGAGATTCTTCAAATTTGATATGGAATTTGGGAGACTCTTGATAGGATTACGAGAAAGCTTAAGAATCTTGAGTCCATCCATATGGTTGAAGAAACCTTTGGGAATACTCTTGATACCACAACCAGGCAGCAACAATGTTGTGAGAATCGGACACTTTGGAGGTGACATTTCCGAGGGATACAGAACTTCTAACTTCCGATTCCTCATCAATGAAACCTTCTCCAAATCCTCACTCCATTCTTGCACATTTGGCGGCTCCCTTAATCCCATGCCCGCTTTTACCAAAAATCGAGGTTTTGCACTTGTGATATGTAATGCCATGTCCCTTACAAGATCATGCATCTTTATTAATCTTTTATTGTCGCTTCCCCGAAAAACTTCTAACAAACAATTCCTCAAGAGTTTATTCATTATTGTATGACCCCTGTCAAATTCTGCCTGCCTGCTATCCATTTCTTCCACAAGCCCTTCTGCAATCCATAGTTGAACAAGCTCTCTCTCTCCAATGCTCCTATCTCGAGGATATAAAGCACAACTGAGGAAACAATGTTGAAGTTTTGGATCATTCAAACGATCATAACTAAATTGCAGCTGCTGGAGCACCTCATCTTCCAGTCCATTAATACTTTGTTTGTGTTCAGTTAATTCCTTTAGTGCGTTCCTCCATTCAAATAGGTTATCAATGCCCTTCATAGAAGAAGCTACAGTAATTACTCCCAATGGCAAACCCCCACAACGCTTAGCAATCTTTTTTGCAATTGGTTCAACCCCTATAACATTTAGAATATCCCGACCCACCTTTTCAGAGAACAAGTTCCATGCCTCTTCTTCCACCAAAGGCTTTACTTTAATTGCTCTACAACCCATTTTTTGGCACACATCAATTGATCGCGTTGTCAACACTAATTTAATCCCAGTAGATGGCTCAGGAATTCCCACCTTCTCAAGGGAAACCGCTTCCCATATATCGTCCAAGATCACCACAAATCGACTCTTCCGAGACAATGTTTCAAACAGCATCCCTGCCCTTCTTGTTTCACATTCGTCACCACAAAAAGTTACTTCAATTTGACTTGCAATGGCCTTCTGTAGCTTAGCAATACTCATCTCCTTGGATGCAGTGATCCAAATCACAATATCGAAGTTCTCCCTCTCTTGTAAGAGTTGATTGTTTATAAGTTTCATGATGCTTGTTTTCCCCACACCACCCATCCCCCAAACTCCAATCTTTTCAACCTCATCATCCATCAAGCACTTCCAAATCTCTTCCATACGGGCCTTTGTACCTTCACCTGATAATCTTCTTGTCGACAAAACCTGTCCAATCCATTGAGGATTGTCAACGACCAAACCTTCCTGAAATTTGCCTTGTTGAATAAGTTCCTCAACTTCTCTTGTCCTCCTTAACACATCGTCTGCATGAAATCCACGTCTAAGAGTACTGCTTTCACCGATTCGTTCATTAAGGTTTTGAACTTCGCCATTGATTCTTTCAACGTTTTCCAACCATATCTGGACCTCCCTCTTGAGTTTCTTTCTTGGCTGCAGCTCTGCGTTGATTCTAGAATCTGTATCTTCCCTCACACCATTCAATTCCATTACTTTCCTGTTCAACTCATTCAGATGCTGGTCAAGGCTTCTGTTATTGTCCCAGTGCTTATCAATCTTATTCAGAGCAAATTCCATGGCTGTAAGTTAAGAGTACTGCATAACATGTAATATGTTAGAAACTAAATAATAATGCATAGTCAGTTGTATGTATCTAACCATGGCTAAAAAATAACATAATCTTTTTAACAGATTCCACAAGAAATTTCACAAGTTATAAAGATGTAATCAAGAAAATTTCCCTCAAAAATGATGAAATGAAATTAATAGAAAATAGATATCTAGAGTCAATCCAAATAAATGACCATAAGGAATTCTAAAATGTTATTGCTCGATTTTTAATGCAATAGCAGATTTTGTTGTTTCAGTGTCATTTTTATAGTACGTTAACATGCTAAAATATCGACCTACTGTTATTAAGCTCCGGAATAGGAGATTACAAATTTGTAAATTATACTTTAGAAAGCAAATCCTAATCTCAGTTCCAATGCTAGGATAATCCTCCTTCATTTACTCTTCTATAGTAAAATGTGCCTAATGAGATCTTGGAAGCACATGAACTGTAGTTGTACCAAGTTAGAACACCAATCATTAACAATTTGCATCAAGTTGTAGTTAGTGAGCTCTGTTATAGAGTCTTGATTTTTCGATATTCTAACACATATGTCTTCAGATATATACATAAATGTGATCTTCCTAGTATATGAAAATAACTGACACTCACCCTTTGAAGTGGGCAACATATATAGTTAATGAGCATGGAGCAAAAAGCAATATATGTCATTGCAAGCATGAAAAGGAACCAAGTTTGTTGCAGTTTATGAGACTTGAAAGAACAATAAAAAAGGTGAAATTCAAGAAATACCTTTTCTGACTAACTTGTTGGATGGGTGATGATGACCACAAATGAGGAAAGCAAGCAAAAGATGTTGCTGATAATATGATGGGGAACTGGTAGAAGAGAGCCACTCCAAAGGGTTTTGTCAAGCTGCCTCTCACTCACCTAAACTTACTTTCCCCTACAACACAAAGGAAACCACTGCTGAAAGCTGAAATACCGATGAATTTTAACTAAATTTTTTTATAAATGAATGTTAATAAAAATATCAAACTTTTGGATAAAATATAAATATATATGAAGTTATTTGAATTTGGTAATTTTTAGTTACTTGATACTAAAAATTTTCTTCTTATTGGTAATCACTGTAGGTTGGACAATCAATAGAACATAAAATATATATATTATAAGTCATTTTAATTTTTTTCTTTTAAAATAAATTTCATATTTTAAATTTTAAAATGATTATAAATAATTTTAGTAATAAAATTTAAATTTATTTCAAAACATGAAATTTATTTGTTTTAAGAAAAGTTATTTTATTGTTTTTGAAATTAATATATATTCCAAAACAAATCTGAAGCAATGGTTGTTCAGATTCACTGTACACTTGAAATAAAAAATCATAATTTTTTTTAAATATAGTTATTTTTAAATTATAAAAGTACTAAAAAGATTTTTCAGAATCAACCTCAACAACTCATCATTTTAGTTACATATTTCACGATTTTCGACATATATGAAAAAGAAAACGACACTCACCCTGAAAATGGCAACATAAGTAATTGCGAGCATAGTATGTTGCAGTTTAGGAGGCTTGAAAGAAGAATAAAAAGGTGAGATTCAATCAAAATACTAACTTGTTGGATGGGAGATAATGAGCAGAAATGAACCTCCTGATATTATGATGCCAAACTGCTAGAAAAGAGCCACTCCAGTGGGTTTTCTATGCCTGCCCTTGAATCACCTACGACACCAAAGAAACAGGTGCGAAAGCCATTGATACAACAAAGGAAATACTTTTTCTAGGAAGATACGAGGAAAGCAAGTTTCAGTCTTAGAAAAAGCTTTCACTGCAATGACTTTATAAAGGAAATACTTTTTTGGACAAAACACTAAAAAAAACCTATTTTTTATAAAATTTACCAAAATGGGCCCGGTAATAAATTAATTATCAGAATGGCCTAATTCCCCGAAAGCGTGTACCCGTTAGTGCAATGTCAGGGGACGTGACAATAAAACGCTTTCTTAAGGAAGCGCTTTGCTTACGAGGACCAAAAGTGTGCCCTTAAGGACGAGTTTTCCTACCACATAAACGCTCCCTTGGAGACGCGTTTTGCCCGCTCGTGAACAGTAGCAACGACTACTTTTTTGACATTTGGTGACCCCCCAACGGTAAAAAACAAACTATAAGACCCCCCTTTCATTTTTTTTCACAACTAAATCCTTTCTCTCAATTTCTCTTTAATATTCTCTCAAATTTCTCTGAATTTGCTCTCAATTTCCTCTCAAATTTCTCTCAAATTCCTATTTAAAAGAGCTTAAATTTTTTAATTATTTTTAAAAAAGTTTTAAATTTTATTTTTTAATAGTTTTTTTAAATCGTAAAAATTTGTACCAATTTAGCAATGGCCGGAGAATTGCTTCGTCTTGACGACAAGCACATATCCGTCGAACAAATTAAAATAGTAAGTGTCAAATTTAATTTTTAAATATTATTTAAGATTTTTTTATTTATGCAATTTTAAATAATTATTATTTTATTATTTGTTATAAAAGTCTGTAGATCGGATATTACAATGCTATATCCGTAATATGCATGGTCCTCCATCACTGTTGGTAGAGAATTACCTGCGGGAAGCGGGTTTTTGGCACGTGGCAACAGTAGGCCGGGGATGCAAGTTGGACCCGAAACTTATCAGTGCATTGATTGAGAGGTGGAGACCCGAGACGCACACATTCCATCTTTCATGTGGAGAGTGCACTATCACATTGAAAGATGTCAATTTGCAATTAGGATTGCCGGTGGATGGGTACCCTGTAATGACTCAAAATTCACGGGCATCGAAAAAGTATAATATCGGGCCTCCGTCTTGGTAAATTGAGTTCGAAAATAATTATTAGAAATATTTACGAGGCTAGTGGTGTGTTTAAGTAGGTTTTGGATAGGTGAATTTAGTTTAATTATGAGTAATAAGTAAAAAAGATTAAATTGAATAAAGAGTGAAAGTCTAATTATAGATTAAAAGAAAGTGAAAAGGGCTAAAATGGCAATTAAGCCATTTATATGAAATGAGGCGGCATAAATGCTTAAAATCTAAGATTTTAATTAAGATATATATAAATATTATATGTATATAATTATTATAATTATTTATTCAAATGGTAATTTATATTAATTATATTATTTTATTATGGAATAATTTAAAATTAAGACAAATGTGTGGTGATAGGATGGTACAAGTGTAATAATATATATATATACACTTGTATTATAATTATTATTTACTTAAAATTTAAGTAAAAGATATTAATTAATTAATTAATTAATTATATCATGAGATTTTTATTTGGTAAACAAATTAAATAATGACAATTGTAATAAAACTATTGGCACAAATGTAAAAATATTAGTGTGACCAAATGTAAAATGAATATTGATATTAAATAGATATTAATATAATATAAAGTAAATGAAATAAAAGAAAATAAAAACAAAGCAAAAGAAAAGAAAGAAACATAATAGAAGTGACGAAACAGAGAAGAAACAGGGGAGAAAGAAAGAAAGAAAAAAAAGGGAAAATAAGGTTTTTGAAGCTTGAAATTTAATTTGGTAAGTTAATTTAGCCCTTTTCTCTTAATTCTAATGTTTTAGAAGTTTTAAAACAAGGTTTTCATGGAATTAAATTGATATTTAGAAAGTTCATAGGTTTTCAAGTATAGTTTATGTTGAATAAATTGTTGAATTAGGGATTTAATTGAATGAATTTTAAGTTAGAATTGATAAAGGATTAAATTGTAAAAGAAACTATAAGTTTTGTGTTTTAGGGACTAAATTGAGGGAAATTTCGAAATTAGGAAAATATGCTGAAATTTTAATAGTTAAATTTGAGTTTGGATGAAATTTGAATAGAAATGGAGTGTGAATTGAATTAGGAAAGTAAATAAACTTAGTTAAGATTAAATTGGGAATAAGATGAGAATTGATTAGAAATTCAATTATTTACTTTAATTTAATGCTGTAATTAATAGAAAAAATTATTATTATTTTCGTAGCTAACAAAGAACCCGAGGCATCGGCATCAAAAGGAAAGGAGAAAGCTATTTAGGACTAAAACGGGAGATTTACGGTTTGTATTACTATAATTCAAGTTATTTATTATTAAATGTTAAATTTAATTTATGTGTTTTGTAAAAAAAAAAGAGTTAGGTAAGTATAAGTATTATTATTATTATTATTATTATTATTATTATGAGTGAGATTTAAATTGAATAATTAATATAAATTAATAATTAAATTGTTTGTTAATTGAAAAATAATTAGTGATTTGAATTTGATTGGAAAGTGAATTAAATTATGATTATGTGTGAATATGTGAATTGCGTATTGATTGAAAAGTTGTTTGAATTGAATCGAAGTATGTTTATATGTGAATCTCTGAAATATGTTTTGGTATTGAAAGGAATATTGATTTGAAAATGAAAAATTGAATTTTGAATTGAATTGTGATTGAAAGTGAAAAAGTGAAATTGAATTGAAATGTGAATTTGGAGACCCTATTAACTAGTCGGGCTGAGTCGGATATAGTTGGCATGCCATGGGATTGGAAGAGTTCAGGGATACTTCGACCTTGAGTCGATGAGACACTGGGTGTCACTATATTTCTTCGGATAGATTCGATGAGGTACTGGGTACCAACTTTTTTCGGCTTCGCCGATATTTTTATTTATGTATTTTTAGAAAATTATTAATTTATTATTTGTTATAAAAGTCTGAAGATCGGGTATTGGAATGCACTATCCGGAATATGTATGGTCCTCCATCACCGTTAGTAGAGAACTACCTGCGGGAAGCGGGTTTTTGGCACGTGGCGACGGTAGGCCAGGGATGCAAGTTGGAGCCGAAACTGATCAGTGCATTGATCGAGAGGTGGAGACCCGAGACGCACACATTTCATCTTCCATGTGGTGAGTGCACTATCACTCTAGAAGATGTCCATCTGCAATTGGGATTGCCGGTGGACGGGTACCCAGTCACCGGGTCTGCCCAATCTAGCAATTAGGAGGCGGTGTGCTACGAGCTTTTGGGCGCTGTTCCGGATAAAATGGATAGAGGTAAGGTGGAGATGGGCTGGTTACGTGCCACCTTCCCCTATCCGAATGCAAATCCAACCGAAATTGAAAGAATTCGATATGCTCGATCATACATTCTTCAAATAATTGGAGGTTATCTGATGCCCGACACGTCACGGAGCCGTGTACATCTAAGATGGCTGCTAAAACTCGTTGATTTTAGAGGAGCCGGTGAATTTAGTTGGGGGTCTACCGTCTTGGCAACATTATATCAGGAGATGTGCGGGGCGACGCGACCGAAGAGAGCAAACATTGGAGGTTGCCTGCCACTACTGCAATTATGGGCACGGTTTCGCTTTCCATTTCTATGTCCTCGAGTGAACCACTCACATACATTCCCACTCGTAACGAGGTAAAATTTATATTACATTTTGGAATTGTTATGTAGATTTTGTAAGAATAAAAGTATGCTAAAAATTTATTTAATTAGGTGGAACCATCTGGCAAGTTATCGTGGATTACCGTCTGAACTTGAAGATATACGGGTTCTATTGGAGCAACGGTCGGAAGCAAAAGTAAGTATTATTGCAAATAGATATTTCCATACATTCGCTAGTGGGACCGGTATATAGTATTTAGTATTTAGTATTTAGTATTATGTATATAACTGATGTTTCTATCATGTTCATGTAGTTTCAATGGACACCATACGAGGATCCGGCAATCCGGGCAGTAATCCCGGAAGAGTTTTTACAAAATCCGAACACTTGGCACGCGAAAGTGGTGTTGATCAACTATGCAACTGTGGAGCCCCACCAAACAGACAGAGTCCTACGACAGTTTGGATGTAGACAACCGATTCCTGCGGACCCTGAGGTGTTTGACGATCACCACAAAATCGACATTCGGCTATTAGGTACGGATTGGCCTAGATACTGGTCAGAGTACACGGAAATGTGGGAAAATCGGCATGAATATCTACCTACTTGGGAAGAAATCATTGTTCCGGAGTTAGCGTACGTTCCAGAATACATGCCATGGTTTAGGATCCATGGGAAGCCGTATTTACTTACGCCAGAGGAGAGGCAACGGCAATTACGTCTCGGAAGGGGAAGGCGCGGGCCTCTAAATCCAAGGCGAGAAGACTTCGAAGGCAACCCCTCAACGAGGACCAGACAGTCACCCGACGCATCATCAGCGGGCATGCAATCACCAGCCCCAACGAGAGCACTGACGCAGTCACCTAACGCAGCAATTCAACTGATGATACCGACGCAATCGCCTTTCCCTATGATGCCAGGTGTGTTTCCTAGCCCTTATATGTACCCTAACCCGTACATGTATCCTTTTCCGAATCCTATGGCAGGTTGGAGCCAAATGCCCGGATCAGCTCCATTTCCTGTTATGCCGAGTGGACCACTGATAACTAGGGCAGCGGCGCAGGAGGGGTCGCAAGGGGAGCCGTCGGGGAGCTCTCCTTTTTACCAATCGCCAGCAACGCATGGCTTTCAAACACCGTCGCCGTTCATGATACAAACACCTCCACATACACTATTCTTTGTAGGTGGATCATCGTCCCAAGTCCGACAACCAGACGCCGAACCGGAAGAACAACAATCACCACTGGAGGAAGAACAACCGCCGCCAGAAGCTAGAGGAAGGAGGAATCCAGCGCGTAATCGTCGACCTCCGCCATGTGGAACCGAATCCCCCGGTCATAGACATTGATTACCGTATTAAAATTTATTATTTGATGTAATGAAATAGAAGTTTATTTGATGTAATACGCATAGAAATTTTCCCGAGTTATTTTGATATTATTTGATATAATAAAACAGAAGATCTATTTGATGTAATAAAAATCGTAATTTATTTCATACCCTAACCCTAACCCTAACCTAATTTAATTAAAAACCTTAACCCTAACCTAATTTAATTAAAAACCCTAACCCTAACCTAATTTGATTAAAACCCCTAACTTTAACCTAATTTAATTAAAAACCCTAACCCTAACCTAATTTAATTAAAACCCCTAACCTTAACCTAATTTAATTAAAAACCCTAACCTTAACCTAATTTAATTAAAACCCCTAACCTTAACCTAATTTAATTAAAAACCCTAACCTAATTTATTTAAAAACCATAACATAATTTTACCTAATTTGATAATCTTACTAACCATTAACACACTTTTTTGGGCTTAATAATTTTACATAATTTGATAAATTTACTAACCATTAACAGAAGTTATTGGGCTTAATAATTTTACATAGTTTTACATAATGTTAGATTTGGTAAAATGTTTTGACTGGTACTAACAATTAAGAAATTAAAGTATTTTGATAATTTTACTAGCAATTATCACAATTATCAATTAATAATTGAATAAAAATATAATTTTTTCTACAATTACATTCAACTATTGCGATTAGGGCATGATCGACTTGTATGGCCTGGGTTCCTACACCATCCGCACAACTTCTGTTGACTGGTTGTTTCACGGATATCCATATTGTTCCGTATTCTAGTGGAGCAAGGTCAACCCTTCGGCTTGCGACGCAATTTTTTATCCGGTAACAGCTTAAAAGGAGCAAGAGATACGGGCGGCCACTTACGTTCATCTGGGACCGGTGGGAGAACGTGTCTCCATACGTTGTACATGTTTTCTAATTTGTACACTTCGTCCACATAACTCAGCGGATCCAGACGGAGTTTCTGACAAGCTGCAATAACATGAGCGCATGGATAACGAAGTGCATCAAACTTCCCACAGTCACACGTCTTGTTTCGCAAGTGTACACGATATTGCCCGCCAACAACACCTTGGTGCGGTCTGTCAAACTCCGTCACGCGAAACCATAAATTATCTCGATTGTGCAACACTGTGTGCATGATGTTTGCCCTCGCCTTCGCCTTGTTAATTTCTTGAACTACCTTACTGCACCATACATGGCCACCCTGCATCTGGCCTGCATAAGTTGCTGCTCGCTTTGGAAATAGCGCCGCCAAACGGAAATATGTCTCACGCACAACCGATGTTATCGGTAGATGGCGCGTTCCTTTAAGAACAAAATTTATGCATTCTGCCAGGTTCGACGTCATATGGCCATATCGTAGGCCTCCGTCGTATGCTTGTGCCCACTGTTCGAAATTTATGTTACAAAGGTAGTCCGCCCCTTATTCGTTTTGGGATCGTAAAATTGCCAACATCTCGTGAAAACGATCTTTATTTATTTCATACCCTGACAATATAAGTTCATAGCGAATATTTTATACCACTTCTACCAATAAAACTAAGGTAAATTTACAAACGAAATAATACAGTTATAGAGTAAATACCCATGTTGGTCACTTGCCGTCGTTCGCTCTTAGATGGATATTGCTTGTAGTAGTTTGAAGCAACGTGTCTTAGGCAATATCTATGGTGTGTACGTTGCCACAAGCTTCCCTCTCGATCAAATGCAGCTAGTATACCGGCGCCCCGGTCTGAAATAATGCAAATATCAGGTTGGGGGCACACATGCCTCCTTAACCTAGAGAGGAAGAAATCCCAGTCATCAGACGACTCCCCCGGTGTTATTGCAAATGCAATTGGAAGAATTCTCCCACCGCCGTCCTGTGCCACTACAACCAATAGTCGATGAGTATACCTACCGAACATGAAGGTACCGTCAGTTTGTACCAAGGGCTTGCAGTATGGAAATGCATCTCGACATTGCTTAAAGGTCCAAAATAGGCGTTTGAACACTTGGCATCCACGTAGCAATCAGTCGTTGTAGTACGAATATTCCGTTTCAAGGTCTGTGATGGCACTTGGGACGTATCTCTCTAGCACCTGACACCACTGTCATATTTCATTATATGAGGCGTCCCACCCACTATGCATCTTCTCCAACGCCTTTTGCTTAGCTATCCACGCCTTGCGGTAAGAGGGCGTGTACCCCATTTGGCTACGGATATTGACAATTATCATCGGCACTGAAGTCCTAGGATCTATTTTTATCGTGGGCAGTATCAAGCTAGCTAACATAGCTAAATCCATTTTAGGATGATCTTGTGAAACACCTACAGAGGGAGTACATTAAACAATGCAACATGGAAAAATAAAATTATTATTCAGATACATTCAATACTGTACCTGCAGCACATGTATGTGGACCTTTCTACTTTTTTATCTCCCACAATCCTGTCCTTTTCCTTAACGAGGCGACGATTTTCCATGAACATGTGCTGTCTTGCACCGCACACTTCGCCTCAAACTTATCAAATTTTGATTTAGCGACGTGGTAATTAACGCCGTTTTTGATGCTATGCTGTTTCAAAGCACCAATAAAATAATCCTTATTGGTAAACTGATTACCAACTTCAAGTTCACTGAAATCTACCCCCGAACTTGTACGATCGCGCAACTGGTGTGGTAGATCTGAAAACTCTAACGCATCATGTGCTGCCAGATCGACATTATGCATGTGGGCTGGAGGTGAGTATGCTCTGAATCGTGGATTTTCTTCATCATCTGAACTCCTTTCACCATCTTCACCTTCTGTTGGAATAGGCTCCGGTTTAGAAAATAATCTCACCTCTGCACTATCTGGCCTAGGCTCTCGAGGTGGATCCATATCGGAGTCATCTTCTAACCCACAATCATCTGCAGTGTACGACGTCCCCTCACCGGTTGATGTCGTAGGTAGTACGTCATCCCTTCTTCTTGGCATTTGATAACGTCCCCAATTAGATGTAGATTGCCATCTATTAGAACTTGATGCAGTTCCCCAGTACGTATTTCCAGCGTCAAACGTCGAGCCACCGACGTACATGTCCCATCCACCGATAGAGTGCCTTGCGGGGGATGTGCATTCGACACCGCTACCGAACATGGGCTGTTCCGTATTTTGTAACCCGTTAATCGAGTGTCGGCCAGGGTTCGTGTATACATCTCGAACACCGGACGGAAGTACATCAGTTGGCGACGTAAATTGTACATATAACTCAATATAAGTTGCTCCGCTAGCAAGATGAGTCTGCACCATTGCCTCCAAGCTACGAGCACCTTTTATGTCGAACGAGTCATATGTCACTGGATCAACACAAGAACAAAATCGATACGTGATTGACAGAACTTTCATTGGCGTCGTTTCAAAGATTTTATGCCTAATTCTTTTACGAAGTTCTGTCAAATCTATGTTCTGGTTAAATGACAGTCGCACCGTATTCTCCGACAAAAAAACAACACCATTTCGGTGTGGCAAACCTCACCATCATAGTAAATAACAGCACTAATACGTTCACTCATTTTGAAACTCTTACTTTCTTAGTCTCTCTAAAATGTTTCTGCTATGACTTATGCATTCTAAGAACATTTTCTGTCTAATTTATAGCCTCAGCCCAAACTTGCTACTGTAGCAAAATCGCGTCCACGAGGGCGCGATTTTATACTATTTGTTCAGAAACGTCAAAAAAAAATATTTATTACATGACCAACTGTAGTGAAATCGCGTCCACGAGGGCACGATTTCACAATTTCTTCTCAATTAGCATCCACGAGGGCGCGATTTTATACTATTTGCTCAGAAACGTCAAAAAAATTATTTCTTACATGACCAACTGTAGCGAAATCGCGTCCACGAGGGCACGATTTCACAATTTCTTCCCAATTAGCATCCTCGAGGGCGCGATTTTATACTATTTGTCCAGAAACGTCAACTCGAAATAATTTATTCCGGGACCTTTAAACCTTAAAAAGCCTACACCCTAAACCCTAAAAGCCATAAAACCCAAACGTGAAATCAACGTCAAAATCGCGTCCCTGGGAACGCGCTACGTGGCAGGACATCGTGTCCACGTCAGCAGGTCGCACTGACATGGACGAGATGTCCTAACACGTACCCTGACATCGCGCTGACGTGGACGCTATTTCCTGGAAAATGGATCATTCCGGTAAATAATTAAAAAATCGGCCCATTTCGATAAATTAAAAAAAAAACAGTTTTTTTAGGTAAATTACCCCTTTTCCACCGCTTCCAGATACAAATATAATTGATAAAATATGATTTACAGCGTGTTTGGTTCGCCGTATTACCCAATCCATTACGCCCCGATTACGCGCGTATTACATTACGCCCCTAATCCGGCGTTTGGTTCGTTGTATTAGCCATTACGCGCGTATTACATTACGCCCCTAATCCCCAAATTCCCGTGTTTTACAATCCGTTCCCAAATCGTTGTATTAGCCATTACGCCCGGCCTCCCTCCCCATCTCTCTGTTTTACCCTCCCTCCCTACCCGACCCTCTCCTCTTCCGTCCTAATCATTTTCTCCTCCCATTTCCCACTGATTCCGTTGATTAATCTGTCGTCATCGTTTCTTCTCGTCTCGGCATCAAATTTGCCTTCCCCATTTCCTCCCAACACTATCTGCTCCGCACACCAAAACCCTCTCTTTTTCTCTTCAATATATTCACAAAATTGGAAATTCTAGCAGCAGCAGCAGCAGCCAAAACAGTAACCAGCAGCAGCCCCTCTTTCTTCTCTTTCTTTCGATTTCACACTTCTCATAAATGGAGCATTTCAATCAGAAAATAGAAAAGAGAAATCAGTTGCATGAGAAGGAAAATTACTAAGGTTGTTGGTTTGCATATTTAACTGGGTTAATCTTAGAAATCTTGAGGGAGAAAACTTGTGACATAATGCAGACTATTAGTTAGAACAGGAACTATGTTTGGTGATACCCTCTGAGAGTAGTAATTTTTGGTAATAGAGAGGATGGTTAAGCAGTACAACTTTTGATTATGACTGCAGGAGGGTCTGACTAGGACATTCATTAAACATTGGCTTAGGACTAATAACTATTTGTGTGCAAGAAGGTAGAAATATTTGTTAGTAAGACTTCTTAAAAATTGGATGTAGGGTTAATAGTATTAAGAAAACTGTATTAGTTGTATGTTTGGTGCCGCCCTGGTCTGTGAATGGTGATTTGCTCTTTAGGTGGGGATTTTGATGATTACCTGATTTTGGTTTATGCCTGTTTTTGCAAGCAGCATTTTGGCATCTATGTTGAAGCTAGTAGCCAAAAGAATGGAGGCTTTATGCTTGGTAGCAGTTTTGAGTAGTATTGAAAATTTTAGAAGGGGACAAAGATAAACACATACACACACATCGTGTAGGTGCAAACCTAAGAAGAAGAATGAAGTTCCTCTAGCAAGTATCTTAGCCAAATAAGTCCACAGAAGAATGAGCCATAGCTGTGTAGCCTTATTTGGTACTTGGTCTTGCAACAAGGGCCTTCTTCTTAATCTTCCATGATAAAGATAGTTGTAGAGATATCTATCAATATCTTGAGGGTGGCAGTGAGTGTTATACAATTGATGACTATTTAGGTTGATCTGATGTATTTGAGAAGTATGTCGTAAATAAAAGTAATATGCTATGTTTACAACTGATGGGAAATTTTGAAGTTCAGTGATGTAATGAGGTCGGAAATTTCCATGTCAAGATAACCATGTAGCATTTCCAACTTTTTCTATAACGTATCAGCAACTAGGGCTGTTATTCTTTTATTTTAGTCATAACCTTGGTGTTTGTTATGGTCATTGTAATGTCATTGCAAAGGCCGATGCATAATTTGGCTCCTTTTAGAGTTTCTGATTGTACCAGATGCACATCTGCCTTTGGAACCTCGAGTCAAAATGAAATGTTATGATCTTTTCTTGCCCTAGATTATTGAAACCTGTCCGGATAACATGATTAACACCTACTTTTTAGATGCTTTAAGCTTGAACATGCTTTATTGTTCTTTCATAAAACCGCAAATTTGTTGCTCATGTCTCAGCAATAGATATGAAAAAATTTGGGACTTGTTTATGTGTAATTTCTTTTTCCTTTGAAAAATGTAAGTATAACTCTTAAAATTGCTTCTGTACCTCTATGTTTGAATCATTGAAATTGCATTTGCTAATTTTTGAACTCATTGATATTCTCTTCAGTGGCTCTCTAAAAACATTGGTAAGAAGGTGGATAAGTCAGCTCTCTCTAATGGATCTGCAATGACAGGTACACCGTTTCTTGTTCCAGGTTACTATTAATACTCATTGGGCTAATTTTTGTTTTCATTTGTGTAGATAAGAGTACATCAGCACCATCAGGTGTTCCGACTGCTTCTCTTAAAGTCCTTCGTCCAGATACATCTCAGATGGTGATTTATGATCCAAGGCAGCATCATGGTACAAGCTTTTGCTTGAGTAAAAATATATGCCTGTGATTTTTTCAATGGTATTCTATTTTTTTTAGCAACTTCATTGGGCCACGAATGGATGGAGTATCTCATTTTGTCATCTTGTTTAATTATGGTGTTGACTTGTTCATATACATTGGTCATTAGCAGTATTGAACTTGAAACTAAAGATATCCTTTGCGTAGACTTATGCAGTCATTTATGCATGAAATAGGCATATGATTCTGTAGAAAAATTAGACCTCATTGCCTCAATAATCGTGTGGTTGTTTCCAATAGTTTTTTAGTTTCCTTTGCTACTTTAGGTTGTTGTCTTTGTTTTAATTAAAGTCTTATCTATTTGCTTTGGTCATTAGCGAGATTGCAATAGAAGCTTTCAAGAAGTCCTTTTTAGAGAATTATGTGGTCATCTGTGTATGAATATTCAAGCACTGCTTTGATGTGATTAACAAATTTACTCTTCTGATTCTTTCTAGTGAACATCTGATGTAATTTGACTTGGAAATGAAATTAACCAAAACTATTGTTATTCATGTAAGTGATACGGGAAATGAGAGCAATTAAAATGCTCCGTAGGTTTTGTTTGTCTGATCGAGCTCTTCATTCTTAGGTGAGGTCATATGGCTGATTCTGGGATTTATCTTATTAGATGGTCTTTGATGCACACTGGTGAATACGAAGGATTATGAGATGTGCATGCGCCCGAGTAATTTATAAATCAAGCCTAAATCATTGATCTATAAATAGCAAAGCAATTTTACTTAAAACTGTCATATATGTCCAGGAATATGCCTATTCATCTTTGTATAACTACCGTCGTGAATCTTGGAAATGGCAAACCAAATATGAGTATTAAGAGAAAAGAAATATAAAATGTATTAGAATGGTAAACGATAAAGAGAAAAGCTCAAGTTAGCCAAAGGGCCAGGCATTGAAAAGGAAAAGGAACCATAGAGATTCTCCAATTTTCAAAGTCAAGGGTGTTGGCTTAGAACGGGTCAAACATAAACATGTATCTCCTATGCTACTATTATGCGTTTAGAAGTGGTGACCCCTAACTAGCTTATAACTTTGTTGAAAACAGTATTGTATTAACTTCAAGAGAAATGATGCTGGGTGATCGTGTGGTGCAGTGTAGTTATATTTCCGTTTTCAATATATTAACTTCAATAGAAACGGTGCTGGTTGATCATGTGATGCGGTGCAGTTATACTCCTTGGTGTAACTTTTAAGGAATTATAGCTGTTAGGATTTTACGTTGTTTCTTTTTTCCATTCCCTTTTTTGTGTAATTTCCTCATCGAGATAGAAGAGGGAAGGTTTTGAGAGAGGCTGGGGTCGGATGTTTAAAATCTATATCTGATATGTACAACGAATTATTTTATTTTGCTGTTCTTTTGGGCTTGATAATGGCTTTAAAGGTCACCAGCTTTTAGCAGTTCTGCTCATTTACCTTCCGGCAATTGACATGACTTAGAGTGGCAAATGTTATGCTTTTACCTCTTATAACATTGAATTGTATGCTTGTTGAATCATATTGAAATGCTAGATACTTAACTGACTAAACTTGTTTGAATGTAGGAACTACAGTTCCATCAAACACCACTACTGCAATTCTTGCTGCTCCCAATTTGTCGAATCCCATGGCTACAATTGTTGGTGCTGCTTCAAACCCATTAACCTATAATTTGTAGTTGAATTTGAATTATGATCCAAAATGCAACATATCAATGATGAAATACGGCGATGCATCTGCTTGAATTTCTCTGTCTAGTTGGCCTTTTAAGTCCCTTCTGATTTGGTATCCTTGGAAAATTATTTGTTTTGCACTCTTGGCATTTTAATATCATATTAGAATAACTAGTTTATAACTTTGGAGTAATGATTCATTGTAATTTTACCCATTTTTATATATTTCTTTAATTTTTTAATTCATCACAAGGTTCATGCCATAGGGGCAAAGCTAAAATCAAAAAATAAGAAAGAACCTCATTGAGGAAGAAAATTCAGAGAATAAGGTAAGAAAACCAAAAAATATAGCAACTGAGAGAATATACAGAGCTATGTTTCTCCGACTCTTCATTTTGCTTGAAGTATCCCTTTTTTATACCCCTGTCAGAGTATTCATTTTTCTTAAAGTATTTGGTTTCAACACCCATGCCCGACGATGAAAGAACCTCTTTGAGAAAGTTATACAATAGATTTATTATATAAATTATTTTAAATTATATAAATTCATATAAGAAAATTTATTATCAATAATTTTATGAAATTATATCTTATTAAATTATATGTAATAATAATTATTTTAAATTATACAAATTCATATAAGATAATTTATTAGTTATAATTATTTTAAATTTTATTAAATCATATATTTTAATTAAAATATATTTAATATTAATCATTTCAAATTATCTTTTATAGTATCATATATTATGATTTGAGTAAATTCATATAAGAATATTAATTATTAAGAATTTTATTAAATTATATATTTTAATTATAATATATTTAATATATTTAATAATAATTATGTTTAAATATGATTAAATTATTTATTTTTGATAATAAATAATCTTATTAAAATTTAAATAACAATAACAATAATCATTTACCAAAACAAATTTATGCTAAGGGTATTCTGGTCATTTTAGTTTTCTCCATTATGCTATTACACCTCTATTACATTCAACCAAACACAGTTTTACTATTACGCCTCTATTCCATTACATTCAACCAAACAGTTGATTTGCTATTACACCTCTATTCCATTACACCTCTAATCCAATACACCTCTAATTCAAGTTTTTAAACTGAAATGAGATGCTTTTTAGTTGGTCAAATAAGGCTGCTATGAAAAAAGATGAGGAAAGGTCCCACACGGTTTAACCTTTTGGTTTCTTAATGATTTATAAATAGGATTTAAAGTTTATGATAAATATTTTAAAAATATAAAATCATGATTTAGATTCTCAATTCAACTAGTAATTGTAGCAAAAGTAATTTAGAGCCTAAAAGAAATTGGTAGTGATTTAGAGTTTGAAAAGTTTCTGTTTAAAATTAGAAACAAAGTACTTTCACAAAGAAAACATATTTTGGGAAACAATCCTGAATTGTGAACTGACTGTACCATTTTAATTCATCTAAAATAAAAGTGTTAGAGAGTTGCAATGTTAATACAAGTCTTGAGTGATAAGTTTAGCCATATCTGTTACAAGATCATGCATTCTTACTCTTTCATTTCCTACATTTTCTAACAACCAATTCTCTACTAGTGTTCTTAGTATAGCTTCTCCCTTGTCCATGTTTGCTTCCAAGCTACCCATTTCCTCTATTAATCCCTTTCCAACCCAATCTCTTATCAACTGTTGCTTTAGAATTCCCAAGTCTTGACGATACGATGCACAAGCAAGGAAACAATTTTGGGTGCTTCGATCTTTCAATCGATCGTAGCTGAGTCTCAATTGTTGGTACACCTTGTCTTTAACATCGATAGTACTCGATATCTTTCGGTTCAATTCTGCAAGCGCATTCCTCCATATTGGAAGGTTGTCTTCACCTCTCATGCTACTGGCAACTATAACTATCACCAACGGTAAACCAGCACAACGCTCAACGATAGATTTTGCAATCGGTAGTAAATCTGCAGAAGTCATTAGGTTTTGACCAACCTTGTCCGAGAACAATGTCCATGCATCTTCATTCGAAAGTGGCTCCATTTTTACGACTTGACAATCCATTCGTCGACATACATCCAATGAACGAGATGTCAACACTAATTTACCCTTAGAAGACTCAGGAATTCCAACTTTTTCGAAGGAAAATCTCTCCCATACATCATCCAATATTAAAACAAATCTACCCTTTTCACTCAAAATTTCAGACAACATCCCTGCTCTTAAAGTCTCGTCTTCATCTTCGGAAATACTGACATTCATTGCCTTTGCAATCTTATTCTGCAGTTCAATAACACTACATTTCCTCCCTACAGTGACCCATACTATGATCTTGAACTCGATTTCACCTTTTAAGAGTTCATTGTTGACAAGCGTGACGGCACTTGTTTTCCCAACTCCTGGCATTCCATAAACTCCAATCTTTTGAACCTCATCATTCCTGAAGTGTTGCATAATCTCATTCTTTTTACGTTTTACTGTTTCAACGACTAAGCTCGGTGTTGGCAACACCTGACCAATCCACGAAAGATCGTTGACAACCAAATCATCAGAAAATCTACCCTTTTCAAGCAATTCTTCAACTTCTTCTTCCTTCTTACGAACATTCTTAACAAGAAATCCACGAGAGAAAAAGCTGCTACCTCTAACTTTAGA
Source organism: Gossypium hirsutum (assembly GCF_007990345.1). Classification (NCBI taxonomy): domain Eukaryota; kingdom Viridiplantae; phylum Streptophyta; class Magnoliopsida; order Malvales; family Malvaceae; genus Gossypium; species Gossypium hirsutum. Next base: position 64,566,488 of record NC_053447.1, on the reverse strand, counting down.
TTCGAGATTAGGAATTTCCCCATTTATCCTTTTGACATTTTCAATCCACAGATCAACTTCTTTCTTGACTTTCTTTCTCGGGCGCAGCTCTGATTTGATTCTTGATTCAATGTCTTCTTTCTGACCATTTAGTTGATCTCTCTTTCTCTTCAGATTATTTACATTCTGATCAATGCCTTTAGGGAATTCCCAGTGGTTTTCAATTAAACCCCGTATAGTATTTGCAACTTCAAAAACAGTCCCTGCTTGTTCAACTAACTCCCTGCACAACACCAATACCATACAAGCATAAGAATTGACATCTAAGCATATATTTTAATTTTGGTAAAAGAATTGGTCATTGCTAAGGAATTTAGTATTATTTATAATACTTCAGTTTTGGGAACAAAATTTTCATTTTCTTATTACTGATAGCTTAAAAATAATTTTGAATAATGTAACTTGGAAAGTACTGCTCATAAACCAAAGGCCAAATACTGCAAAACCATAAGTAAAAAGAACAAAAAGAACTCTATTCAGAAATCCATAACTGTTCACATTGAAATAAAAACTTCTACGTACATGAAATGTTTTATTGCTGAACCCATCTCAAGAAAATGAGACACTGATTTTGGATAGAACTATAGAAATAGGCCCGTTTCTTGAAATGATATCCGGATACCTGCAAAAAGAAATGGAGTTTAAACAATAAATTTCAAGATAGAAACAGACATTTAAAAAATCAAAAACCCCCTTAAGAACCTCTTTCAATAGATTTCCAGCAACTTCAGTTTAATTGCACATTTTATAGACTTAAATTCACCACCTAAATGTAGGCTTAAGAGATTACATGGGTTTTTCCAGCTTTTAATCCTGGCTTATGGTACTTGCTTGATCAAATTTGTGCATCTTAATCATGAAGAAACCAGAAAACTAAACCCAAATCAGAAAAGATAGGAAGCAAAAGCATAGAAATATTTCAAGAACAAGCAAAAATTTTCTCAGGATTTGTAAAAATCAAAAGAAACAGAGAATTAGAAATTAAAGTTACCTGATACTTCTGTTTGCCAGTGAAGGAACAAAAACGCAAAACATGAAAATGATTAATAATTTTGGGAAGAAGGAAAGCTGGAGGAAAGACCAAGTTGGAAGAGGGAAGGTGCCATGGAAGATTCAGAAATGAAACGAAGAAGCAACTTTGTTTCCATAAAAGACATAATACTAATAAAGCAGAGTGTAAGAGTGTACAGCTTTGGGCACTTGCAGAGTCAACGGTCAGCTATTTTTGTTCTCTTCAATTTCCAAATTGAAATTAAGCCTAATCAAATAAATTCCAGTAATTCAACTTTCATTCGGATTATAAAAATAAAACTCAATCCAATGTTGAAAATTAAGGTTTTAAACTCAATTAACTCAGCCCGATTCAACTCAGATCAATCGCACCTTCATTGCTAAAAAGTTACATTTGTTGCATGCTAATCTGTTGAAATAATTTATTACAATCCTATCTTTTGATGATAATAAAAATGGTTTAATAGTATAGAAAGCCCTTGAATTTTTTTTTAAATTAAGCCATTGTTTTCTTCTCACTCAATTGGGTGCGCTCAAACTTTTTTTTTAAAAAATTAATTAAAATTTTATTTTTTTATACTCAATTGGATATTTGAATTGTGAAAATGTATTAAAAAAATATTTTAACCACTAATTTTAACAATCATCATATGTCACAACTATGACGTGACATGTGATAAAAATATTAAAAATTTAAATTTTAATAAAAATATAAAAATATTTAAATTTTATTAAAAAACTAGAAAAAAAATATAAGAATTGTAAAAAAATTATAAAATTTTATAAAAATCGTAAAAGAAGAAAAAAATTATAAAATTCTATACAGTCATAAAGATTATAAAAATTATCGTAACAAAGAAGCAATTTATAATTTTTCTATAAGATTTTTATTTTTATCATTTTTCACCACATGTCATGCTGTGTTGCGACACATGATGACTTTAATTGAAAAAAAAACAGGGATCGTTAATTTTAACGGTGAACGACTAAAGTTAATGTTTAAAAAGTCCTTTTTATGCATTTTATATTTTTTTATTTTTATTAAAATTTAATTATTTTTATTTTTTATAGTTTTTTGTCACATGTCACACTATAATTGTAACATGTGGTGGCTTTAACTGAAAAAATTAAGAATAATTAACTTTAATGGTCAACTATTAAAGTTAATGATGAAAGAGACTCTTTGATGCATTGAAAAAAAAAGGGGCATGGATCTAATTGTTATTTTGAAAAGTTTAAAAGCTTTGTTTTGATGTGTTTTGAAAGTTCAAATACTGAATTGAGTGCAAAAAATAAGAAAAAAAAGTTTAAAACTTTCTAAACCTTACTAATTGTATGTCATGTTGACATAAACTTTTCCGAAGCAAAAAGTAGAGAATGGAAAAGCAAGAGATTATGAATACATAACAAAGCACAGTACAAATAAAAATATTTCATTATTAAAAAGGAAGTAGGTTTGATTGAAATAAATACAACACTTGGGAATTGCATTCACTCTACAAAAGAAGTTACCAGATTACAAAATTCACGAAGCGCTTCAAAAGAGACTTGGCATCAGGATCATCCCATTCCGCTGATTCCCACCACTCCTTTGGCTTTACATAAATACGAAGTTTAAGAGGTGAAAATGGTCGGAGTTGGGGAAGTTTAAGAGGCATTCTTTTTAGTTTCGGACAATCTCTTACGTCAATCCATTTAAGAGATTCACAAACCACCACTGCATCAACATTGCAAATACTCTTCAATTCAGGTAGCCATTCCAATACAAGTTTCTTTAATTTTAGAAGGCTAAATTCCATGGTAGGCATTCCTCTTTCGTCCGATTCAAAATCTAATGCTATTATTTCCTCCAATTGGACACATAATGAAATCTTAAGCACTTGTAAATTTAGCGGCACGCAGTTTGGAGAGAACAACTTTTTCATATTTTTCACTTCCCTTATTTCAAAGTAAGTAAGAGAGGAAAAGGTGCCAAGTGAGGTTAGGACAAACCTGGAGAAAAGTGGGTAGTTTGCGTGACAACAGAAAGTGCAGTTACCAGCATACAATTCCTCAATGTCACGTGGAAGCATAATCTGGTTGAAGATATTGGAATCCCCTAATTCAATGCCTTTTGTTGTTAAAATGGCCGCAGGAAATGGTCTTTTACCCATATGGATGATATATTTAGGAGGTTCTTCTCGACCATGAAAAGCTTGGAGATACATGCTCAAGTCTTGGAAGTCGTAAAACCTCCCTTCAACCATTTCCAATTTCTTCAACTTACCAACCTCCTTTCCACTTACCAATGTTTCACTAACATTCAAAATTTGAAGGCAAGAAAGTTTGGACAATATTCCATTCGGGATCTCAAGTACGATCGAATGTTTTAGATCTAGGCACTTCAGGCTGGACAAGTTTTGCATCCCATGAGGGACTTCCTTGATTTTTGTTCCTCGAAGATCCAACTCTTTTAAAACTCGAAGCTTTGACAACGATGGCACATACTCTAAATGATCACAGTAAGCAAGCAATAATGCAGTGAGATTCTTCAAATTTGATATGGAATTTGGGAGACTCTTGATAGGATTAAGAGAAAGCTTAAGAATCTTGAGTCCATCCATATGGTTGAAGAAACCTTCGGGAATACTCTTTATACCACAACCAGGCAGCAACAATGTTGTGAGCATCGGACACTTTGGTGGTGACATTTCCAAGGGATACAGAACTTCTAACTCCCCATTCCACATCAATGAAACCTTCTCCAAATCCTCACTCCATTCTTGCACCTTCGGTGGCTCCCTTAATCCCATGTCAGCTTTTACCAAAAATCGAGGTTTTGCACTTGTGATATGTAATGCCATGTCCCTTACAAGATCATGCATCCTTATTGATCTGTCATTGTCGCTTCCTTGAAAAACTTCTAACAAACAATTGCTCAAGAGTTTATTCATTATTGCATGACCCCTGTCAAACTCTGCCTGCCTGCTATCCATTTCTTCCACAAGCCCTTCTGCAATCCATATTTGAACAAGATCTCTCTCTTCAATTCTCCAATCTTCAGGATATAAAGCACAACTGAGGAAACAATGTTGAAGTTTTGGATCCTTCAAACGATCATAACTAAATCGCAGCTGCTGGAACGCCTCATCTTCCAATCCATTAACACTTTGTTTGTGTTCACTTAATTCCTTTAGTGCGTTCCTCCATTCAGAAAGGTCATCAATGCCCTTCATACAAGAAGCTACAGTAATTACTCCCAAGGGCAAACCCGCACAACGCTTAGCAATCTTTTTTGCAATTGGTTCCACCCCTGGAATATTTAGAATATCCCGACCCACCTTCTCCGAGAACAACTTCCACGACTCTTTTTCCACCAAAGGCTTCACTTTAATTGCTCTACAACTCATTTTTCGACACACATCAAATGATCTCGTTGTCAAGACTAATTTACTCCCGGTAGATGGTTCAGGAATTCCAACCTTCTCAAGGGAAACCTCTTCCCATATATCGTCCAAGATCATCACAAGCCTACTCTTCCGAGACAGTGTTTCAAACAGCATCCCTGCCCTTGTTATTTCATCTTCATCACCACAAAAGCTTATTCCAATCTTACTTGCCATGTCTTTCTGTAGCTTAGAAATACTCTTGTCCTTGGATACAGTGATCCAAATTACAAAATGGAATTTCCCCGTCTCTTTTAAGAGTTGATTGTTTATAAGCTTCATGATGCTTGTTTTCCCCACACCACCCATCCCCCAAACTCCAATCTTTCCAACCTCATCATCCGTCAAACACTGCCAAATCTCTTCCAAACAGGCCTTTGCACTTTCACCAGATAAAGTTGTAGTCGACAAAACCTGTCCAATCCATTGAGGATGGTCAACCACCAAGCCTTCCTCAAATTTGCCTTGTTGAATAAGTTCCTCAACTTCTCTTGTCCTCTTTAACACATCCTCTGCATGAAATCCACGTGTAAGAGTAATGCTTTCACCGATTTGTTCATTAAGGTTTTGAACTTCGACATTGATTCTTTCGACATTTTCCAACCATATCTGGACTTCCGTCTTGAGTTTCTTTCTTGGCTGCAGCTCTGCGTTGATTCTAGAATCTGTATCTTCCTTCACACCATTCAATTCCATTACTTTCCTTTTCAAGTCATTCTGATGCTGGTCAAGGCTTCTGTGATTGTCCAGTTGTTTATGAATCTTATTCAGAACAAAGTCCATGGCTGTCAGTTAAGAGTACTGCATAACATGTAATATGTTAGAAACCAAATAATAGTAATAATAATGCAAAGTCAGCTGTATGTATCTAAACATGGCTAAAAAATAACGTCATTTTCTGAACAGATTCCACAAGATCTTTTAGAAGTTATAAAGATGTATTCAAGAAATTTCCCCTCACGAATGATGAAATGAAATTAATAGAACATAAATTACCATGCATGAGGAATTCCATTATGTGATTATTTGATTTTTCAATGCAATAGCAGCGTTTGTGGTTTCAGTGCCGTTTTTCATGGTATGTTAACATGCTGTTATTAAGCTCCGTGTTTCACCTCCTAATCTCAATTCCAGTGCTAGGATAGTCCTTCTGTTTTACTCTTCTACAGTAAAATGTGCCTAATGGGATCTTGGAAGCACATTTACTGTAGTTGTAAGTTGTAACAAGCTAGAACACAAATCATAAACAATTTGTATCAGCATCTCAGTGACCTATGCTAAAGAGTCTTGCTTTTTTCTATAATCCACACATATTCAAATATAAGATATGCAGATGTGATCTTCCTAAAATATGAAAAAATACATTCACCCTCGAAGTGGGAGCAAAAAGCAATGTATGTCATTGCAAGCATGAAAAGGAACCTAGTTTGTTGCAGTTTATGAGACTTGAAAAAACAATATAAAAATGTAGAAATCAATAAATACCTTTTTTGGCTAACTTATTCGAAGACGATAACCGGAGCGGGAAAAAAAGAGCAAAGCACCACAAACGAGGAAAAGCAGCAAAACAAGTTGGTTGGTTGCTGAAAATATGATGGCAAAGTGGTGGAGTTCAGTTTTCGTTTTAAGATTTTGAATAATTGAAGTTATTTATTACTAACCCAAAGTTAAGAATAAATATAAATATTGATATTTTTTAAAATTTTAACAATAAATAGATTTAATTTTAAACTAAAAAAACTTAGTCAAGGATGGCTGCTATGAAACTCTAAGTACAGGTAAGCTTGGGTCCAATCACTTTTTTAGTGTTTTCACATCCCTTTTCTTATGATAAATGAATAATTAAATTCTTAAAAATATAAAAATAAAATTCTAAATTTATAAATAATACAAATACGAATTTAACATTGTTTTTAAAATAAAAATGAAATGCTTTTATTTGGTGAAAGAAAGCAGGACCCACACCCTTTTATCAGCACACTTCCCTTTTGTCCTATTTGACTAATAATTGGGTCAAGATGGGTCAACTCAAGTGATGGACCCTCACCCTTCTCTTAATAACTTTTTAAATAGGATTTAATGTTAAGGAAGATGCATCTACATTAATATTAAATTTAAATAAATTTATATTTTTAATTTTTTATATTATTAATATTTTCGTCAAATTTATTAACATATTTACATTTGTCATGTACTTCTTTAAATTGATTTGATATTTATATCATATCGATCTAAAATATTGTCTATATTAATATATATTTAACGGTTGAATTTTTTTTACATAAAATAAATAGTTATAATTTTTTTAATTTATGTCAAATTTGATATGAATGATCTATATAAACGAAGCATGAAATATGATGGTTAAATTATTAAACTATTGAACGTATAATAATTTACAAAAAATGTAATATTACTTAAATTTTACATTAATATAAGTGAATCCCCTTTAAAATTTAAGATAACACTATTTACGATTAGTTTAAAAGATTTCTTTATGGAAAAATGACTCTAACATTTGTGTAAATTTATGGTCATGAAAACTAATTAAATTAATTGAACAAGTGATTGTAGTAAATATAGGTTGTAGTAAAATAATTTTTTCAGCATTTATCAAATGTTTTAATGGCTTGTAAAAAATAAGTTGTGATTTAGATCATTTAAGTACCTTCCAAAAAGAAAAAAAATCTTGGAAAATAATGTTAATAAATTTTTTTGAATTAATTTTTATAATTAACTTGTTTAACTGAACTAATTTATATCTTTTAAAAAAATTGAGTTTGTATACCCTTACTCAAACTAGGATCCGTCAGCTACCAATCAGAAAGATACCTCAAGTTTCATGTCTCGTTCTAACCATATGGACAAACAAAAATCACTCATTACTTCGACCCTTGACCTTCTATTAAAAACGTGATATTGTTCGTCACCAAATCTCATGTGGGTTAAACTAATCTGTATTGACGTATTAGAATGAATGACAAGATCTATCCCATCACAAACATTTTCGTCCCATTGAAGAAATTCTCCCCACACGTTCCGTAATGATGGCTAGATGACAAATTTAGCACGTTAACCCCACTTTGCATAGGACCCCGTCAATAAATATTTCTAAGAACAATGAAAAAAGTTTCCCTCAACACTTTGTTTGCACATCTCTTCATTCTCACTCTCTGTAGTATTTGGCTCTCTGTCCCGACTGGGTGAACCAACCTCCATAATCAAAACCATGTCCTTCCTCATGTCTTCTCGTTGCATTACCATATCAACAAAGTTAATTTTAATTAATTTAAGTTTTGATTGTTTTTGATTTATTGTATCATTTTAGTTAATAAAAAAATATAAATGTTGGAGCTAAATTATACATAGGTTAAAGTTGCAATGTTAATTCATGATTCATATAACTCATTGGTGATTAGTTTAGCCATATCTATTACAAAATCATGCATTTTCACTCTTCCATTTCCTTTTCTAACAATCAATTATCAACTAATGTTCTTAGTATAGTCTGACAGTTGTCAAAGTTTGCTTCCATGTTACCCATATCCTCTATTAATCCCTTTCCAATCTAATCCCTTATCAATTATTCCTTTAGGATTCTCGAATCTTCACGATACGATGTATAACTATAGAAACAATTTTTATTCTTTGATCATCCAATCGATTGTAGCTGAATCTCATTTGCTGATGATTTGTTAAGGTTTTGTTGGGATTAAATTAAGACTCCAAACTCACAAAATCACAATTGCTTTCCCAACTTTGAATGTATGAATAAATATGGATGATATAAATATATATGAATAGAAATCAAAGAATTAAAAGTGTTGGTATGTATTCTTGTAAATATTCAATTTAAAGAATAAAAAATAAAAG
>NC_053447.1:64491864-64557640 GCF_007990345.1 Gossypium hirsutum | reverse complement strand
TCATAATATCAATACATTTAATATAATACACACTTCTCTTACATCTTCAAAAAACCTTACCCTATTTATAGAGTTTATGGCCGTTGGATTGTTGATACATATCAATATCCTTACTATTAATTTTACAAATATTTAATACTATAATATTCATGTTATGATAATATCCTATTTCTTTATTTTATATTCTAGAATCTTCCAAAAAAAAATCTTTTAAAGGATAAATTTGGCTTTTATCCAAAAGTTGCATTGGCTTCCAACATATATATAAGAATTTTATTGGCTAAAAATAGCAAAGGTAAGTGAAATAGTTTGAAAATAGTTCAATGAATTTGGATTTAACTAAAAATAATTTCAACAGATTAAGCTGTTTATAACTCGGCTAAATATAAGTTTTATTAGTTAAAAAGTTTATTTTTCTTGGACTCTAAAAAAATCTAATAAAAAATATTTTAAAAACTAAAAGGTTCAAAAATCCATTACAATAACTTTTGATCTAATGCACATCTACCTTCTCAACTTGATTCCCGAAGTATAAATTTATAAAAAATATCTCGAATATTCTTTAAGAATATGAGATTTAATTTCTTGAAATATCTCAATTTTTCTAATATGTATATGTTTTGTTGATATAGATATTACGAAGTAAAAGTATTGAATGGAAAAGAAACACCTAAACAGCATCAAAACAATAACCAAAGCTTATTACAACCACAAAGAAATGAGGTTGATTCAAATAAATACATTCATCAAAGTTGCCTAGAAACAAGAAAATATAAGTAATGCAATGTCACTCCTCTCCCACTACATAAATAGAAAATAAGAGAGCTGGTGAAGACTAAAAGGCATCCTTTTTAATTTCCGACAATCTATTACATCAATCTGTTGTTTCAATAGGGTCGGAAGCGTGTAAATTATTGTACTAAAAATCACACAAAGTTCAATTCCCAGGAAAGAGAGGTGGATCACATGGATCTCTTAAATACCAAGTCTTTCCTTAGACAGAATATCCCTTCTATAGTAATTTAATAGCACAATTAAATACTACTATTATACCCTCAAATATTGAAAGAAAAATAGGACAAGAAAGAACACAAGAGTTTTAACGAGGTTCGGTAAATTATACCTACGTCCTCGGGCACTAACACCAGATGATAACTTTATATCTCCAAAATATTACAAACAAATAGAATTCCTTAAGAATTCTCAAATGGGAGAAGAGAGAAACTAAGAGAGAAAGATGGTTGGGATGGTTGAAATGAGAAATGGTTAGGCCTATTTATAGTTGAGGTTCAGGGACTAACTTGCAAATGGCCTAAAAAATTAGGGACCAAAATTGCAATTATCCCATTCAACTTTAAACAACTTGCCTATCACTTTTTTCTTTCGGTGCCACTTGCACCTCCCATTTTGACTTTTCAACCCCTTTTTAATTTGACTTATCAACAATCTCCACCTTGAAGATTTGATTAGGATAATCACATCTTCACACACTTCCTTCAACTCCCCAAATTCGATAAAGCTATCTTTTGTAGTGCCTCCAAATGCGCTCTCGAGCGCCATACACCTAAAGGTGCTCAAATTCTCAGGATGTTAATCAAGTTCAAACAATGATTAAACTTGATTGTTGTTACCACCTTGGTCATCATATCTGCGGGATTATCTGCTGTCGGAATCTTCTGAAGTAGAATTTTTCCTTTTTCAAAGACTTCCCGCACAAAGTGATATCTTACGTCGATATGCTTGGTTCTTGAATGATAGACTTGATTTTTCGCTAAATGAATAGCACTCTGACTGTCACAATATAGACTAATGTGACTTTGAACAACTCCCAAGTCTTTCAATAATCCATTAAGCCAAATAGCCTCCTTAACAGCTTCTGTAACTGCCATATATTCTGCCTCTGTAGTAGACACAGCTACTGTAGACTGTAAGGTAGACTTCCAACTCACTGGGGCTTTCGCAAGAGTAAACAGATACCCCGTAGTTGAACGACGTTTATCTAAATCACCAGCAAAGTCGGAATCAACATATCCAACTACAAATTGACCAAGTGCTTCATCCTGTTCAAAAATTAAACCAACATCTACGGTTTTTCGAAGATACCGTAAAATCCATTTCACAGCTTGCCAATGTCCTTTTCTAGGATCATGCATATACCTGCTCACAACTCCAACAGCTTGTGAAATGTCAGGCCTCGTACACACCATCGCATACATCAAACTCCCAATTGCATTAGCATATGGGACTTTCGCCATATATTCTCTTTCATCTTCAGTCTTCGGAGATAATTGAGCACTAAGTTTCAAATGAGAAGCAAGTGGGGTACTTACATGTTTTGTGTTTTCATTTACACCAAAACATTGTAATACCTTTTTCAGATATTGCTTCTGATTTAAACAGAGCTTGCCTCTCGGTCTATCTCTACTTATCTCCATGCCGAGAATCTTCTTGGCCTCACCTAGATCTTTCATCTCGAACTCTTGATTCAACTGAGCCTTCAGCTTATCTATCTCATTTTGGCTCTTCGAAGCGATTAACATATCATCAACATACAAGAGTAGATAAATGAAAGATCCGTCATGCAGCTTCTGCAAATATACACAATTGTCATATTTGCTTCTTGTGTACTTCTGCCTTCTCATAAAGCTATCAAATCGCTTGTACCACTGCCTCGGGGATTGCTTCAATCCATATAGCGATTTGTTCAGCTTACAAACCCAATTTCTACCACCAGCATCTGTGTATCCTTCGGGCTGAGTCATATAGATCTCTCTTCTAACTCACTATGCAAGAAAGCCGTCTTAACATCAAGTTGAGCTAGCTCCAAATTCAACTGTGCTACCAAGGCCAACAAAATTCTAATGGAGGAATGCTTCACAACAGGGGAAAATACATCATTGTAGTCAATTCCCTCCTTCTGAGCGTAGCCTTTAGCTACCAATCTTGCCTTGTAGCGAATATCCTTCTTGCTAGGAGATCCATCTTTCTTTGCGAATACCCACTTGCATCCGATTTCCCTTTTACCTTTCGGTAATTGCGCCAACTCCCAAGTATTGTTCTTCCGGAGAGATTGCATTTCTTCATCCATGGCGCTTTTCCATTTATCACTTTCTAAGCTTTGCATTGCTTCTTGATAAGTGATAGGAATATCATCAACAACGGGAAGGGCGTAGGCCACCATATCAGTAAATCGAGCAGGTTTACGAATTTCTCTCCGTGGCCTTGCAACTGCAACTGGTTCTGGTGTACTTAGTGGTTCTTGGGTCAGAACCTCTTCAACCTCTAATTCCTCCATTGTGGCTGGAGAATTAGACTTATTAACTGGGCAAATCCCCATCTGCTCAAACTCCACCTGTTTTGGAGTACACTCCACCTGCTGTGGAGTATTGCTCGTCCGAATATCTTTATTTGCTACATTTTTCAATGTGGCAGATTCATCAAAGGTAACATCTCTACTACAGATCATTTTCTTTGTGCTTAAGCACCAAAGACGAAATCCCTTCACTCCAGAAGTGATTCCCATAAAGAGAGCTTTCTTTGCCCTCGGATCTAACTTTGACTCCTTCACATGGTAATATGCAGTGGTTCCAAACACATGTAAGGAATCATAATCTGTAGCCGGTTTTCCAGACCATACTTCCATAGGAGTTTTTCTTTCTAATGCAGATGATGGCAAACGATTAACAAGATGGCCAGCGTATGTCACAGCCTCAGCCCAAAATTGCTTGCCCAACCCAGCATTGGACAACATACATCAAACTTTCTCCAGCAATGTTCGATTCATACGCTCTGCCACTCCATTCTGTTGTGGTGTATCCCTAACTGTGAAGTGTCGAACAATACCATACTCTTGGCACACATCGAAGAACGAATCACTTTTATATTCCCCTCCATTGTCCGTCCTAAGCCGCTTGATTTTCTTGCCAGTCTGGTTTTCGATCATAGTTTTCCATTTAAGAAAAACTCCAAGCACTTCATCTTTAGTTTTCATGGTATACACCCAAACTCTTCTGGAAAAGTCATCAACAAAAGTAACAAAGTAGTGTTTTCCTCCCAACGATGGTGTTTTGGAAGGCCCCCACACATCTGAGTGAATATATTCCAAAATACCTTTTGTATTATGGATAGCAGTGCCGAATTTCACTCTCTTTTGCTTTCCCAGAACACAGTGCTCACAAAATTTTAATTTGCAAGCCTTTGCACCTTTCAACAATCCTTGCTTTGCCAGAATTTGCAAGGATTTTTCGCTGGCATGTCCCAACTTCATATGCCACAACTGCATTGAGTCCAAGTCTTTGTTACCGGAAGCTGCAGCGACTGCTCCAATAACTATACTACCTTGGTAGTAATACAAGTTATTTTTCCTGATGCCCTTCAATATCACAAGTGCGCCAGATGTCACTTTCAAAATCCCATCTCTCATAGTAACAACTGAACCATTGGATTCTAAGGCTCCCAATGAGATGAGATTTTTCTTCAAACTGGGCACGTACCGAACATCAGTCAGAACTCTGGTTGATCCATCTTGATTCTTTAATTGGATTGAACCTATCCCAACAGTTTTACAGGCATTGTCATTACCCATATGAACAACTCCTCCATTTAGTTCTACTAAATCAGAGAACCACTCCCGGTTAGGGGACATATGATAGGTACAACCCGAATCCAATATCCACTCATCTTAATGGAACGACGATGATGATGCAACCAGTGATAGTTCAGAGTCACTAGTATCATGTTTAGCAACACAACCATCTACAGCACTTTTCCCTTATTCTTCAGCTTTGGACAATTTTTCTTCCAGTGGCCTTTCTCATGACAAAAAGCACATTCATCTTTCCCGAGTCTGGACTTTGACTTTGATCTCCCCTTTTGAGTTTTCTTCCGAGTGTATGAATGACCTCGGACTACTAAAGCTTCTGTATCTCTGATTGAGTTTTTCTGTTTGTCCTTCTTTCTCTGTTCATAACTGTATAAGGCCGCACAGACTTCGCTCAGAGATATATCACTCCTGCCATGAAGTAGAGTAGTTTCTAGGAACTCAAACTCCTCAGGAAGTGACCCCAACAGCATCAAAGCCAAATCTTCATCTTTGAATGTCTCATCCATATTCAGCAAATCAGTGACTAACTGATTAAATTTGGTGATGTGATCATTCATTGTGGTACTTGGGACGTATGTGAAGCGAAACAGTCTTTTCTTCAAGTGGAGCTTATTTTGACTGTTTTTCTTCAAAAATTTTTCTTCAAGTGCACCCACAACTTATTTGCAGAAGTTCCTTTGAAAAAGCATACCTCTGCTCTCGAGAAAGGCATGATCGAATTGTGCCACATGCCAACCGATTGATCGCCTTCCAATCTTTCTCTTGTACATCATCTGGTTTCTCTTCATCAATGGCAATGTCTAGACCCTGCTGAAAAAGGGCATCTAGAACCTCACTTTGCCACATACCAAAATGGCCCGTGCCATCAAAGATCTCCACGGCCAATCTTGCATTTGCAATTGTCGGTCTTGTCCACATGGACGATGTTGAAGCTCCTACACCGATCGTTTTCTCCATAATCTTTCAATATACCTAAGGAAATCTTTTCTGATGTGGAAGATCAGTTTAAACTGCAACCACAGAGCATACTACGATTAACCTTCGGCTCTGATACCACTTGTTGTTCCAATAGGGTCAGAAGCGTGTAAATTATTGTACTAAAAATCACACAAAGTTCAATTCCCAGGAAAGAGAGGTGGATCACATGGATCTCTTAAATACCAAGTCTTTCCTTAGACAGAATATCCCTTCTATAGTAATTTAATAGCACAATTAAATACTACTATTATACCCTCAAATATTGAAAGAAAAATAGGACAAGAAAGAACACAAGAGTTTTAACGAGGTTCGGTAAATTATACCTACGTCCTCGGGCACTAACACCAGATGATAACTTTACTATCTCCAAAATATTACAAACAAATAGAATTCCTTAAGAATTCTCAAATGGGAGAAGAGAGAAAACTAAGAGAGAAAGATTGGTTGGGATGGTTGAAATGAGAAATGTTAGGCCTATTTATAGTTGAGGTTCAGGGACTAACTTGCAAATGGCCTAAAAAATTAGGGACAAAAATTGCAATTATCCCATTCAACTTTAAACAACTTGCCTATCACTTTTTTCTTTCGGTGCCACTTGCACCTCCCATTTTTGACTTTTCAACCCCTTTTTAATTTGACTTATCAACACAATCCATTTAAGAGATTCACAAACCACCACTGCATCAACAGTGCAAATACACTTCAATTCAGGTAGGCATTCCAGTACAAGTATGTTTAATTTTAGAAGGCAAAATTCCATGGTAGGCATTCCTCTTCCGTCCGTCCCATTCAAAATCTAATGCTATTATTTCCTCCAGTTGGACACGTAATGAAACCTAAGCACTTCCAAATTTAACGGCACGCAGTTTGGAGAGAACAATTTTTTCATATTTTTTACATCCCTTATTTCAAGATATGTAAGAGAGGAAAATGTGCCAAGTGAGGTTAGGACAAACCTGGAGAAAGACGTAACCGTGTTTAAAAAATTTTAAATTTATATAAATTTTGTTCGCCATATGATGTCCATGTTTGTGATCGGTAAGAGAAGAGGCAAAGGTAGAAAATATTTTTAGGAATGTTGAAATTAAAATTTAATTTTTATAATAATAAAAATATAATTTCATCATTTGAATAGTATATATCTTCATAAAAATATAATATTTTTATCATTTAAAATTTTTTAAATAAATTAAATACTCCAAAAATTTTAAGATTTCGATTCACATCCATTTAATCTAATAAGAGAACCAATAGAATACTTATCATAATATATTAAAAGGATTAAACTAATAATTTCACCCTTGCACAATGAATTAACACCAAAATAACAACAAAATAATTTAACAAAACTTACGCTATCCTTGGATTATAATCGAAATCGGAGATTCAAAGCAAAAGAAAAGAAAAAAGCTCAAAGAGGAAAAAAAAGAAGAAGGGAAAGAACCAAATAGAAAACAAGGAGGAGGAGGAAAAAGGAGAAATGGACGGTTTAGTAGACTAATAAGCTCATCTTTATCAACAATCTAATAAAATTAAAAGATAAGCCTAAAAAGTCAAGCTTAACATAATATCAAAATTAATAAAAAATCCAAAATAAAAAAATTAAACTCAAGGCCTAAGACAAACATTTAAGACGGTTAACCACATACCAAATTAAATTATTTAACATACTTTAACAATCTAAAACACAACAAAGTGGAGCGTTACAATGAGTTTCTTGCTGCATTTTGGGTTTCATGGAGCTAGTAGTAGAGCATTGGCTCTGGTCATTGGGCTCATCAAGCTGAAGAATGGTCTTGGGTCTAGCAGCGTAGATTGCTTGGTGCATGAATTTTGACCCCCAGTCCCATCAACTTGACTTTCGTATTGGTTTGCCTGCCAGAGTCAAATGATTATTGAAGTGGAGTAGAGGTGATCATGTGCTAGGTTACTCAGTTTGGCCCGATAGTTTATCCGAAAAATAAGAAGATTCGAATAAAAATATAGGCTCAAAATATGAGTTTAGGCAAAAAATGAGGTCTATTTAAAAAACGGGTCAAGCCTCAAGTAAAAATTTTTTGGCTGGACCCGACCTAGCCCGGCTTGAATTATATATTAAATATATATATATTATATTTAATCAAATATACTTTTGCTTTATTATTAATTTAGTTATTATTTTAGTTCTAATTTGTTTTAATTTTAATATAACCACTTTTTATTATATTTTCAATTTGTGTATTGTTTTAAGAATTGTTTTAATCTCATTTTTAATTTGTTTTTTGTATTAATATTTATTTTAAATTTTTATTTAATGAAATAAGCTAAAAATAATAATATGGGCTAGGTCGAGTTCGGACTTAACAATTTTTTTGAGCGGGGCTTAGACAAATTTTTATACCTATATTTCGGGCCGAGTCGAGTCCGGACCTATAAAATGGACTTAAAATTTTATCCGGACCTGACTCAAACCGGACCTGTCCCGGTTCATGATCACCTCTAGAGTGGAGTGGCCAATATAAATATGGTGGTTGGGTATTTAATGCCCTTCGCACCGAACCAGGGAGCTTGGAATTGGAGGTTTCTCAGTTTCTGCAGTCCAGGCTCCATAGACGTAGAGATTGTTGTTTTTTAGTTGGCCTTTGAGGACCCAGGTCCTCGTTGATGGGGAGCTGCTCATCATTTATGCTGCATATAGAGATGGTCGGGAGACTTCAAAGAGATGGGAAGGGAAGACAAGGGATACTTATTAAACAATTTCTTAACGAGTGTTTAAGTGAAAGTGATGCATACATTTATTCATTTTTGTATTTAACATATTATTATTTTTATCATTACAAATTTAATTATTATTAGAGCTAAACAAAGCTGGTATTTGCTGCTAACATACAAGCACTTTAAAGTTTTACAATTTACAAACAAAAGCTGATGACATGAGAGCTTCATCAATTGTGTGAAATCTGGGAAACAATCGTCTTATCCAAACGGAGTAGGTGGACGCCACAGACATGGAGGTGGTGGTGACCGTGGCGGCGGAGGAGGTCGAGGTAATAGAGGAGGCCTTTTGAAGTGAACAGGAGCATTAATCCTGGGTGATGGTGGAGTTATTCGCCGACTCCTCCTAGACAAAGCTTTCAACTCTTTCGAGAAATCATCCGATGGTGATAGAGGAACAGACTCAGCCGCCTCAACTGCCAGATTAAGCTGCGAAAACGCAAGGGCATTTATCAACAGCAAAGCAAGGACAGACTCCACTTCCATTTCCGAAGCTCCCTTTTTTTGTAAACTAACAAGGGGGCCTGGTCTTTTATGAAGTCTTGATTGAAGTTTTCAAGGGTGGGGAAAAGATATTTTTATTTAAATGTAATGAAATTATTGGTTACACTGTTGTTAAAATATTTAAAAAAATAAAAATATATTAATTTTTTAAGGTAGTTTGTAAAATAAAAAATAAATTATCAAAATTTTCTAATATAAAAATATATAAACCATAATTTTTAAAAGTATCTTATTAATTTTTAATAATAAAATGAATGATGATATTATAAAAACGGCTATTTTACCAATCTAACCTAAAAAAATTTGACATTTATAAAAATGACCCTGATTCAAAAACATTCACCAAAATTACTTGAAATAAACAGTAAAATTAGGTTATGGGAAATAGATGGCCGGCACCACTTTTTTCTATTAAAAAATAATTTTTGAGGTTTTGGACACTAGATGGCTGGCACCATGTCTTTTTTTTCAATTTTTTTTTTGGATGCTAGCACACTTATGGCCGATACCTTTTTTATATGATTAAAAAATATTTTTTGGGGGAAAGTGGTGTGGGCCAACAAAGGGCCAAAATCACCCAACAAAAAAAATGGGAATATTGCAACATAACCCCTCCTTGTTTTCTCATCTTTTTTATTTCCCAAGTTTAATTACATATTTTATATTTTAAAATAATATGATCATGTTTTTAATTAGTATTGCATCACTCACATTATTATTAAATTTAAAAATTAATTTAAAATATATTGAACTACATATTTTATAAATATATTACTCATTATTTTTTAAAATAAAAAATAATTTAGCAATATTTATTTGAATTATTATAAAGGATGAAAATCATAAAAGCATATTCTAATTTTATAAAAAAAACATATAATTTGATTGTGCATATTAAATTTAAATTAATTTTAAATTATTGATTTGAAAATTAACTAGTTTAGTATCAATTACTGTCATTTTGGATATTGTATTTAGCATTTTAATATATTTTCACAATTATAAAATTCAGTATTAAAATTAATAAATATTTTTAAAAATAAATATATTTTTTTAGGCTTAATTTATTATTTATACTTGAGTTTAACAACAATCAAGTTACATTTAACAAAATAAAAACAAAAATTTTTAAAAAATATGAAAATTCAAAAAGATGGAAAAATTCAATCATGAAAATTTTAAATTTTATAAAATATGTAGTTCAATATATTTTAAAGTAGTTTTTAAATTTAATAATAATTTGAGTGGTGCAATAATAATTAAAAAATATGATAAGTAGTTCAATATTGTTTTAAAATATAAAATATGTAATTAAATTTGGGAAATAAAAAAGATGAGAAAACAAGGAGGGGTTATGTTGAAATATTTCCAATTTTTTTTGTTGGGTGATTTTGGCCCTTTGTTGGCCGGCACCACTTGCCCCCCAAAAAATATTTTTTAATCAGATAAAGGGGTGCCGGCCATCAGTGTGCCAGTACCCAAAAATTTTTTTTTTGAAAAAAAATACATTGTGCCAACCATCTTGTAATGACCCAAAAATTCACGGGCATCGGAAAAGTATAATATCGGGCCTCCGTCTTAGTAAATTGAGTTCGAAAATAATTATTAAAAGTAATCATGAGTTTAATTTAGTGCTTAATTAGGTATTAATTAGGTGAATTTAGTCTAATTAAGAGTAATTAGTAAAAAGGATTAAATTACAATAGAAGTGAAAGTTTAATTATAGATTAAAGGAAAATAATAGGGGTCAAATGGGCAATAATGCTAATTGCCAAATTTGAGGCGGCATAAATTATTCTATATTATTATATTGTGAAATAAATAAGATTAAGACAAATGTATGGTTATGAATATGACATGTGTGGTAAAAGATATTTATACTAATTATTATATATTATATTATTATAACAAAAAGTAAAAGAAAACAAATGAAATAAAAGAACAGAAAAAGAGAAGAAGAACAGAAAAGAAACAGAGAAAGAGACGAAAACAGGGGAAGAAAAGGGAAAGAAAAGAAAGGGGGAAAATTGAGATTTTGAAGCTTGAAGTTTAATAGGTAAACTAAATCAAGTCATTTTCTCATAAATTTGATGTTTTTGGAATCCTAGAATGAAATACTCTTGGATTTAAGTTGAAAATTTGAAAGTTAATAGATTTTTGAGTAGGGTTTATGTTGAATAAATGATGGAATTGAGGATTTATTTAATAGAAATTTTATTTGGAATTGAATAAAGGATTGAATTTTAAACTAAACTATAAGTTTTGAATTTTAGGGATTAAATTGAGGAAAATTCAAAATTAGTGAAAAATGCTGAAAATTAGTAGATAAATTTGAGTTTATAAGAAATTTGAATAGAAATAGAGTATGAATTAGATTAGAAAAGTAGATAAATCTAGTTAGGATTAAATTGGAATTAAAATATAAAATTTGATAGAAATTTTATTTTTATTGTAAAATTTGTGCTGTAATTAATTATTTAATTATTTAATTTTCGTAGCTAATAAATAATTCGAGGTATCGCCACAAAAAGGGAAGAAGAAGGTCGTTGAGGAATAATCGAGCAAATTCGGGTTTGTATTACTATAATTCAAATCTATTTATTATTAATTGTTATATTTTAATTAAAATGCATGGTAAGTAAAATTAGGTAAGCAATTGGAATGATAATAGTGACTTGAATTGAATCAAATTAAATTGAATGATGGAAATATGTGAGTATTTGAAATGTATATTGATTAAAAAGTATTTAGTGATTTGAATTTGATTAAAAAATGGATTTAAAAAATGAATTAAATAAAGTGAATTAATTTATGAATATGTGTGAATATGTGAATTGTGTAATGATTGAAAAGTGGTTTGAATTGAATTGAAATATGATTATATGTGATTATTTGAAATATGTATTGATATTAAATTGTTAATTGATTAGAAAGTGGAAAAGTGATCTTGAATTGAAAATCAAAGAGAATTGAGAATTTGAATACCCTATTAACTAGTCGGGCTAAGTCGGATATAGTTGGCATGCCATAGGATTTGGAAGAGTACGGGATTATCGGCTTTGCCGATCAGGCACTTTATGTGTCGTATCAGGCACCTCGTGTGTCGTTTCAGGCACTTATGTGTCGTATACTGATCAGGTACTATGTACCGTTTTAGGCACAATGTGCTGTACTAGTGTGTTTGGGTTGGAATCCATGTATCCGTCAAAGTCCAGATTGTTAATAGGGTGAATAATTGAAATGAGAAAATTAAATGAATTTGATCGATTGTGATATTGAATATGAGAAAATTTAAAATTTCAAATTGAAATTGATATTGAAAATAAAATGCATGAATTTAATGTTTATGTAGTGATTGAAATTGCTACATGTGATATGTGATTGAGAATGAAGAATAGCTAAAAAAAATTGTATTGCTATTGTTAAATAATGAAAGTTTATGAATTAATTGATATTTAAGAAATCGGATAGTTACATGCTTCGTAATTATAATTCTTTATTGCTATTATAATTTGAATTATGGTAATACTACTGAGTGTAAAATACTCAGCGTATGGTTGTTTCTGTGCGCGGATTGAAAAAGGGGTCTGAGTCTCGATTTAGCATCCAGGTCAATCTCGACTCCTGCATAGAGATTTCTATGATGTTTTCTTCCTTAAATGAAAGTGGCATGTACATAAGAATTATAATAGTTATTTTGGTATGTTATATAGTTTTATTGTAAAGTAAGATATTATGTGTTTTGATGATTATATTAGTAAAATAGTAGAAGTCTTTTATGGCATTGGTCTCGAATTGAAATGACTTGATTAGTTTTATGAGTTAATTAGAAATGATAATAGGATTTTTATTAATTAAGTTGTTATGTCAATATGTCAAGTGAGGTTTAAGTATATAAATGCCTTGATTGAAATATTGGAATTGGGTTAGTTATGTTTTGAAATTTTGCAGGGGGTTTTATGTAAAAATAAGCAGAAATGATGCCGAAATTTTTATAAAAAAAATGAATGAAATCAATTAGTAAAATTTATATGAATTTTTGAATTATTATAATATGTTGGTTATTTATTTAAGAATTATTTGTAAATTATTTGATATGTCCGGTAATATCTCATAACCCTGTTCCGACGACGGTTTAGAGTTAGGAGGTGTTACATATCTAGTGTCTAAAACCTCAAAAATTATTTTTTTAATAGAAAAAAAGCGGTGTCTGCTATCTATTTCTCATAACTTAATTTTACTGTACATTTCAAGTTATTTTAGTAAATGTTTTTGAATCAATATCATTTTTGTAAATATCAAATTTTTTTAGGCTAGATTGGTAAAATAGCCCATAAAAACTGATTTATCAATCCTATATATCAACTCCTTTAAGTCAACTTCGGTGGGCATTGAGATTTAATTAATGCACCTACCATATTTAATTAAAAGACTGTTTGTATTTTTATGACTTCGTAACTGTGTTTAAAAATTTTAAATTTATATAAGTTTTGTATGCATGTGATGTCATGGCTTTTTATTATATTTCAAAGGGTTGTTGCGTAGGTTTCAATATTTCATAGGCTTTTTTGTTTTAAAAGTGGGCTCTTTAAAAGTTAATTAAATATTTTAATTTAAAGTTTAGTGTCTAAAAAAAATAGATTAGGATTTAAAGTTCAAAAAGTTCTTATTGATAGGCCATCTAAGTACCTTTCAAAAAGAAAAAGAAACATAAATATCTTGGGAAATAATCCTAAAACATAAATGTTTTGTGAATTAATTTTTATAATTAACTTGTTTAACTTAGATTGAACTAATTTACATCTTTAAAAAATTGAGTTTATTATACTCCTACTTGAATAAGGACACGTGACAAGTTAGAAGGTCACCTAGGCAACAAATTTGCCAACCACCAATTGGAAGGCTGCCTCAAGTTTCATCTCTCGTCCTAACTATCTAGACAAACAAGAACTACTCATTACTTTGAACCCTTGGCCTTTTGTTAAAAACGTGATATTGTTGGTTACCAACTCCCGTGTGAGCTCAACTACTCTGCACTATTGTATTATAATGAATAACAAGATCTGTCTCATCACAGGCATTCTCATCCCATCATAGACATCCTCCCCACACGTTCCGTAATGATGGTTAGATGGCAAATTTAGCATGTTAACAACCTTCACAAGACCCTCTCCAATAAATACCCCCAAGAACGATGAAGAAATGATTGACTCTCCAAACATACAAACATATACTCTATCAACTTACCCTCAACATTTTGCCTATATACACTCTTCAATCTCACTCTTTGCAGTCCTTAGCTCTCCGCTCTCAAGTGGGTAAATCAACCTCCAAAATCACCACCATGTCCTTTCCCATATCTCCTCTTTATTGTATTTCTATATCAATAAAGTTAATTTTGGGTTTTATTTTTATTAAATTTGAATTATTTTAAATTTTGATTGGTTGTTTTTTATTGTATGATTTTAATTGATCTAAAATATAAATGTTGGAGCTTAACAATACATGTGTTAAAGTTGCAATGTTAATTCATGATTCATACAACTTATGAGTGATAAGTTTAGCCATATCTCTAACAAGATCATGCATTTTCACTCTTTCATTTCCTACATTTTCTAACAAACAATTATCTACTAGTGTTCTGAGGATAGCTCTAATTCCATTCTAAATCATCATATACTTCCAGCACATATTCATAGCAACTTTCAACTTCTTTCATAAAATCAAAATCTAATGAATTCAACAAGTGGGCCTAGTTGTAAAAGTCACAAAAACACAAAAATTTCAAGAAATAATCAAGAATTGAACTTACTTGCAGTAAAAATATGAAAAACCAGCTTAAGAAAACCCTTCTATGCTGTTTTAGCTGATGAGAATGCAGAAAAATAAAGAGAAATCTCGATAATTCCACTTTGATCCTAGCTTTATTAAGTAATTTTGCAATATTCCAATTTTGCCCTTAATTCTTCGTACATTCTTGCTGATTTCATGCCTTTGCCGTCCAGCCCAAATAGACATTGAGTCTATTTTCCTTTTAAGCCCTCTTCCTTTTATCATTTAAGCTATTTAATCATTTACCATAATTTTGGATTTGTTACAATTTAGTCCTTTTTGTTCAATTAATTATCGAAACTTTAAAATTTCTTAACGAAACTTTAATACTAACTTTTTAACACTCCATAAATATTTTTATAAACATTTATGGCTCGGTTTAAAATCTCTGAGGTCTCGATACCTCGTTTTTTATTCTAATTATTTTAATATTTATTTCTAGTGCACTATTCACTATTTCAAAAAATTTCTTAACTTCACATTTAACTTATACTCACTAAATTAATAATATTTTTTACTTACTTGTCGGATTCAGTGATCTCGAATCACCGTTCCGACACCCCTGAAAATTTAGGCGATTAGATTTTTTCTCGTCGAATTTGTGGTCCTGAAATTACTGTTCCGACTAAACCCAAAATCGGGCTGTTGCAGGACCCCGTCAATAAATACTTCTAAGAACGATGAAAAAAGTTCCCCTCAACACTTTGTTTGCATATCTCTTCATTCTCACTCTTTGTAGTATTTGGCTCTCTATCCCAACTGGATGAACCAACCTCCATAATCACAACCATGTCCTTCCCCATGTCTTCTAGTTGCATTACCATATCAACAAAGTTAATTTTAATTTTGATTTTTATTAAATTTGAATTATTTTAAGTTTTGATTGTTTTTGATTTATTGCATCATTTTAGTTAATAAAAAATTATAAATGTTGGAGCTTGATTATACATAGGTTAAAGTTGCAATATTAATTCATGATTCATATACCTCATTGGTGATTAGTTTAGCCATATCTATTACAAAATCATGCATTTTCACTCTTCCATTTCCTACATTTTCAAACAATCAACTATCAACTAATGTTCTTAGGATAGTTTGACACTTGGCAAAGTTTGCTTCCATGTTACCCACATCCTCTATTAATCCCTTTCCAATCTAATCCCTTATCAATTATTCCTTTAGAATTCTCGAATCTTCACGATACAGTGCGTAACTATAGAAACAATTTTTATTCTTTGATCATCCAATCAGTTGTAACTGAATCTCATTTGCTGATGATTTGTTAAGGTTTTGTTGGGATTAAATTAATACTCCAAGCTCATGAAATCACAACAGCTCTCCCAACTTTGAATGTATGAATAAATATGGATGATATAAATATATATGAATATAAATCAAAGAATTAAAAGTGTTGGTATGTATTCTTGTAAATATTCAATTTAAAGAATAAAAAATACAAGTTGAATAACTAGAGACGTGTTGGATACTGTCTTTAAGGATATTTCGCTGGACCTACAATTAATGCTACACTAAATTTCTGAAGTCGATTAATCTTTTATTTTTTAAGTTATTAGTGCACTATATATAAAAGCTAATCCAAGTGCACTAAGTGTTTAGAAACTTAAGGGTTAACCGAGACTTACAATTACAAAAGAAGAAAACACTCTTATTAATACACAATACAATTATAATATGATACACACTTCTCTCTTACATCATTACAAGAATGAAAGCCTTTACCCCTATTTATAGAGTTTAGTGGCCGTTGGATTGTTGATACATGTCAATATCCTTACTATTAATTTTACAAATATTTAATAACTAGAATATTCATATATAATATCTAGTCTTATAGATAATATCCTATTTCTTTATTTTATATTCTAGAATCTTCCAAAAAAAAAATCTTTTAAAGGATAAATTTGGCTTTTATCCAAAAGTTGCATTGGCTTCCAACCATATATATAAGAATTTTATTGGCTAAAAATAGCAAAGGTAAGTGAAATAGTTTGCAAAAAGTTCAATGAATTTGGATTTAACTCACAGATTTCCACCACTCCTCTATCGCTACATAAATAGAAAATGAGAGTTGGTGAAGATGATCGGATTTGGGGAAGACTAAAAGGCACTCTTTTTAATTTCCGACAATCTATTATATCAATCCATCTAAGGGATTCACAAACCACCACTGCATCAATTGCAATACTTTTCAATTCAGGTAGGCATTCCAGTACAAGTATGTTTAATTTTAGAAGGCAAAATTCCATGTAGCATTCCTCTTCTGTCCCATTCAAAATCTAATGCTATTATTTCCTCCAGTTGGACACGTAATGAAACCTCAAGCACTTCCAAATTTAACGGCATGCAGTTTGAAGAGAACAATTTTTTCATATTTTTTTGATTAAAAACCGTGATTTCCATTAAAACCTAACAAAACCCAATCAAAATAGTTAAAGAAACCAAAAACATCTGAAAAAAACAACAATAGAAAAGAAAAAGTAAAGTGGAAACCCGGTAAAACAAAGCTCCAGACCACCATGTAAATCTCTCTAGTGACTAAAGCATGGCTTTCAATGAATTTATCAGCCCAGTCCAAACACCCTTGAACAAAACCTTCTGTCGATTACAAAACGTTACTCGTCTCTTCAGTAGCCACCAGCTCTTTCGCCATCGCCGGAATGTCTTCCATCCAAAAGGTATTTTCTAATCTACTGTAACCCTCCCTAGCAATGAGATGAGCCACTCGATTAACCTCTCTTCTAACATGTTTAACGCTAATCTGATGAAAAAACCTTTCAAATGCTTTGATGTCTGCTATAATCGAGTCCAAATGTGCTCTACCATTTTCTTCCTGATTGATTTTCTCAATTACTACCCGTGCATCTCCTTCAACCTCTACTTTTGTTAACCCCATTTCTTTGGCAAAGAGGAGACCTTGATAGCAAGCTAAAGCTTCAGCCAAACCCGCATCCAAAACGTTGGAGTGAAGAGTAATCCCACTACCCATAACTTCCCCTTTCTCGTTTCTAATGATGAACCCCGAACGGGACTTATTCGATTGAACTTTGTAGGCTGCATCAAAATTCAATTTTACCCATGAAGCTTGTGGGGGTTTCCATCGATCGATATCCACCTCTCTAACAGCAGGTAATCTCTCTAGACCCCCATTCTCTTTAGACTGACATAAATCAGTCCAGCAGGACCAGTGCAAACCATGCCTATTACCTCCTTTTCCCCACTAAAATCGATTCATAATCTTTTCCATTTCAGCACATAATGACTTTGGAAGCAAAAAACAAGACATTAAAAAAATCGGTATGGCCTGTAATACTGCTTTGATGAAGACATCTTTGCCCCCTTGAGACAATATTCGACTCTCCCACCCATCAATTCTTGTTCTCAGCCTATCACACAATCTTTGGAAAGCCTTATTCTTCTTCCTCCCCACCATTGTAGGCAGACCCAAATACTTTTCCATGCTCGTTACGGACCTAACACCCAAATAATTTGTCAACAGCTCTCTAGTTTCTTCAGAATAGTTAGAACTAAAGAAAATTTGAGACTTGTCCAAATTAATCTTTTGACCTGAAGCTTTCTCATAGTCATCAAGAAATCCCTTCATTATCCTACAGCCATCCTCATTTGCTTCTCCAAAGATAATGTAATCATCCGCGAAAAACAAATTAGTTACCCTCGGCCCCCCCGACAAACACGTGCGCCTTGAATAAGACCATCCCTCTTGGCTAGTTTAAGTAATGTTGAAAAACCTTCAGTACAAATAAGAAACAAATAGGGACTCAACGGATCCCCTTGTCTGAGTCCCTGTTCCGGTTGAAAAGGCTCACTCAAGCTTCTGTTAATCGTAACAGCATAAGAGACCGAAGAAATACAATGATTTATCAACTCCACCCATTTATCATCAAACCCCATACTCCTCATCATACCTGTGACAAATCCCCATTCAACTCTGTCGTATGCTTTACTCATATCAAGCTTTAAAGCAAAAAAACCCTTCTTCCATTTCCTTCTATTCTTAAAAGTGTGTATAATTTCATAAGCCGTAAGGACATTATCCGTAATAAGCCGACCAGGGACAAACGCTCATTGAGCTTCATCAATACAACCATCTAACACTCTCTTAAATCTGTTAGCAATGACTTTCGCTATAATTTTATAAAGCACCGTACATAAGTTTATGGGCCGAAAATCTGTCATACAATCTGGCGTTGAGACTTTAGGGATTAAAACAATCGTTGTAAAATTAACCTCATTCAGCTGTTGTTCTCTATTAAGTACTCTAAGGCAAAAGCTTGTAACATCCTTGCCTACAATCGCCCAAAATATTTGAAAAAACACTGCATGGAAGCCATCAAAACTGGGAGCTTTATTTCCCCCCATCTCCTTGACCACCCTCCTAACTTCATCCTCCCGGAAAGTATCCAGCAACATCCTATTCATCTCAATTGTTATCATTTTTTGGACCCCTTCAAAAAATTTTTGAGCTCCTCTACTTCCCTCACTCGCAAACCGTCCTTTAAAATAACTGGTTGCAATTCGCATAAGATCTTCGTCCGTATCTTTGATGGACCCATTTTGGTCCTTCAGCCTAGCGATCTTATTTTTACGACGTCTGCTTGAGGCAAGATTATGGAAAAAACTAGTGTTCCGATCCTCATACCTTAACCAATTCAATCTAGCCCTTTGCTCCCAATAGAGCTCTTCCTTATCAATCTCGAGATTCAGCTCTAATCTAGTCTTAATCATAGCCTCGAGAATGTCATCTGAAGGATCTTCCTCAGACAGTTTATTTAATTAGTCTGACAGCTTCTTCATATTCGCACCCCTCTCATTCTTTAAATGGCTAGCCCATCTTCGGAGCCCCTCACCCATCAGTGTTAATCTTTCAGGCACTGACACATTTTTATTGGAGTCCCACAAAGATCTAACCTACTCATGACAAGAATCTTCTAACAACCAAGCAGTTTCAAAGCGAAATAAACACCCTGAATTTGAAGAATTACCATTGCTTGTTGAAAATTCCGTATCCAACAACAGAGGACAATGATCAGAAGTTGAATTATCAATGTGAAGGAGCCGGGAGAACGGAAACATCTCAGTCCAACCCAAAGTAGCCACTCCCCTATTAAGCCGCTCTATTATATTATTTGCCTCAAAATTCCCCTTTTCCCACGTGTACCATCGGCCGCAATACCCTATATCCACCAGCTCACAATCTTCCAAAGCTGATCGAAAAGCCTCCATTTGCCTTGCTTCCCTCAATCGACCTCCTTGCTTCTCAGAACTAAATAAAATCTCATTAAAATCCCTACAACAACCAAAGGCAATTCATTGTTCGTGCTCAGCCGCTTTAGCAAGTCCCAAGAAATATCTCTCCACTGATAATCTGGAATACCGTAGAACCCTGTTAGTCTCCACTTTGTCGCCCCATCACTATTAACAATAACTGCATCAATGTGATTCCCAGAATAACTTGAGATGGTAACATCCATCGAACTACACCAACTCAAAGAAAGACCCCCTCGTGATCCTTGAGCTGAAATATCCACCCCATTCGCAAAACCAAATTTCTTTCTTATCCTTTCCATTCTCGATTTCTCTACTTTTGTCTCCATAAAAAAACAAACTTGGGGACAGTACTTTTTCAGCACATGCTGAATTTTCTGAACAGACCGTGGGTTCTCCAGCCCACGGACGTTCCAACTTAATATTTTCATAATGCTCGGTTGACCTGCCCTGCAGGTTCAGCCGTATGGTTGATTTGATTAACATCCTCCATTAACCCATTTTTCCACATCATATCATCGGTGGTAGAGGCATTTTGAATATTATTGGGTCTAGGCCTCTTTTTCCTCTCTCCTCCAATAATGGGCCGATCCTCTTTAGTAGACCCAACTTCCATCAACACCAACTCCTCATTCACAATCTGTTTTGATTTTTCATATAAATTCAACCCCAAATTCGTTCCATTATTCCTCATTAGATTTAATTCCCCCAGATTCTTTCCTTGTTTGCCTTCATCATTTTTAGAAATTCCCTGATACACTCCCCAAATTTCAGTTGGTTCCCTTAACCAAATACTGCCTACCGTCGCCGCCCTACGTGGAGGAGCTTTGAGCGAGATATCCCATTCAAGAGGAAGCTCCTTTCTCCCTGTCACCATTCGTATAGGACAACAATTCTCACTATGTCCGAGCTTGCCACACAGAAAACAAAATGTTGACAACCTTTCATATTTGAAATTAGTAAAGAACTCTTTTTTTGCCATAATAAGTTTCTTTCTTCTCTTCAGACTTTGCCGGATATCAACTTTAACTCTAATCCGCATATAATTTCTTAATCCCTCCATAATCACTTTGACATCGTACTCCACAAAGGCTCTAATAAAATCTCCAAACTATTTAGCAATAGCTTCCGTAAAGAAACTAGGTGGCAGATTATAAATTTGAACCCAGAACTTGGTATATAATAAATCCACTTCCAAGGGATCTTTGCCTTGTTTTAAGTGATGAAAAACAAGTAAATGGTTGTTAAAAGTACAAGGAGCGCCCTTCACCACCCTATCAAAATCCATTTCACAATAAAATTGAAAGACAAACCTTTTCTCACCCACATCTGCAATGGAAACTCCCCCCAAAGAATGCCACAGATTTGCCATCACAGTCCGCATAGCCTAAAAATTTATCAGAGTTGCTGTTAGAAAACACCCTACCAAGCACAACTCCGAAAAAGAGTCTTCTATCTCCTTATTCTGTTCAATCTCCCAAGCTTCCAACTCCTTATTGTCTCCTTCCTCCGTTAAACGCAGATCTGCTAACCCTTCCTCCATAAGAAACACCAACAGTCGACACACACAAGAAAACACTAATAACCAGCAGACACCAAATGCTACACTCGGAGCATACTATCAAAACTATTTGTTGCAATTTTTTCATATTTTTTACATCCCTTATTTCAAGATATGTAAGAGGAAAAGGTGCCAAGTGAGGTTAGGACAAACCTGGAGAAAAACATAACCGTGTTTAAAAAATTTTAAATTTATATAAATTTTGTTCGCCATATGATGTCCATGTTTAGGATTGATGTCCATGTTTATGATCGGTAAGGGAAGAGGGGAAGGTAGAAAATATTTTAAGAATGTTAAAATTAAAATTTAATTTTTATAAAAATAAAAATATAATTTCATCATTTGAATAGTATATATCTTTATAAAAATATAATATTTTTATCATTTAAAATTATAAAATAAATAGTCCAAAAATTTTAGGGTTTCGATTCACATCCCTTTAATCTGATAAGAGAATCAATAGAATATTTATCATAATATATTAAAAGGATTAAACTAATAATTTCACCCTTGCACAACGAATTAACACCAAAATAACAACAAAATAATTTAACAAAACTTACGTTATCTTTGGATTATAATCGAAATCGGAGATTCAAAGCAAAAGAAAAGAAAAAAGCTCAAAGAGGAAAAAAAGAAAAAAGAGAGGAAAGAACCAAATAGAAAACAATAACAGGGAGAAAAAAGGTGGAAGGGGGTGAGAGAATAATGGACGGTTTACTAGATTAATAAGCTCATCCTTATCAACAATCTAATAAAATAAAAAGATAAGCCTAAAACGTCAAGCTTAACATAACATCAAAATTAATAAAAAATCCAAAATAAAAGAATTAAAGTCAAGACCTAAAACAAACATTTAAGACGCTTAACCACATACCAGATTAAATTATTTAACATACTTTAACAATCTAAACACAACAAAAGTGGGGCGTTACAATGAGTCTCTTGCTGCATTTTGGGTTTCATGGAGCTAGTCGTAGAGCATTGGCTCTGGTCATTGGGCTCATCAAGCTGAAGAATGGTCTTGGGTCTAGCAGCGTAGATTGCTTGGTGCATGAATTTTGACCCCCAGTCCCATCAACTTGATATTGGTTTGGCTGCAGTCAAATGATTAAGTGGAGTAGAGGTGATCATGGGTTAAGTTATTTAGCTTGGCCTGATAGTCTACTCGAAAAATAAAAAGATTTAGATAAAAATATATGTTCAAAATATAAGTTTAGGCCAAAAAATGAGGTCCGTTTAGAAAATGGGCTAAACCTCAAGTAAAATTTTTTTGGGCCAGACCCGGCCCGGCCTGGCACGAATTATATATTAAATATATATATTTTATATTTAATCAAATATACTTTTGTTTTATTATTAATTTAGTTATTATTTTAGTTCTAATTTGTTTCAATTTTAATATAATCACTTTTTATTATATTTTCAATTTGGGTATTGTTTTAAGAATTGTTTTAGTCTCATTTTTTATTTGTTTTTTGTTTTAATATTTGTTTTAAATTTTTTATTTAATGAAATAAGTTAAAAAAATTAATATAGGCCGAGTTAGGCTCGGGCTTAATAATTTTTTCGGGCCAAGTTTAGATAAATTTTTATATCTATATTTTGGGCCAGACCGAGTCAGATCCGGGCTAATAAAACGGGCCTAAAATTTTATCTGAACCCGGCACAAACTCGGCCCATGATCCCTCTAGAGTGAAGTGGCCAAAATAAATATGTTGGTTGGGTATTTAATGCCCTTCCCAGAAAGTCCAAGTTGCACCGAACCAGGGAGCTTGGAATTGGAGGTTTCTCAGTTTCTGCAGTCCAGGCTCCATAGACGTAGAGATTGTTGTTTTTGAGTTGGCCTTTGAGGGGACTATGGTTTGAGTGGGGTCTGGACGGTTTACCTGTGTTCGGCCAAGGCTAATCTCGAGGTTTTTGAAATGAATCTGGGAATTATCTCATTCACCCGATCTTCGTCCATATGTTAGCTTTTTCTTCCTTCCAAAGGCTTGCTATTCCTTTGTCCACCCGATCTATAAAAGGACTATTATCAAGATGATTTTTTCATTTTTTTCCTACGAGAAAACCCCAATCTCGAAAGACCTCGATGCTCATTCAACCCTGAAAGCACTGCACTGAAAAGGCTACCCTCCTCTCTTAGATTGAGATGCTTTTTTGAGTTGGCCTTTGAGGACCCGGGTCCTCGTTGATGGAGGGCTGCTCATCATTTATGCTACATATAGAGATGGTCGGGAGACTTCAAAGAGATGGGAAGGGAAGACAAGGGATACTTATTAAACAATTTCTTAAAGAGTGTTTCAGTGAAAGTGATGCATACATTTATTCATTTTTATATTTAACATATTATTATTTTTATCATTACAAATTTAATTATTATTAGAGCTAAACAA
The DNA here is from genome assembly GCF_007990345.1 of Gossypium hirsutum. Taxonomy (NCBI): domain Eukaryota; kingdom Viridiplantae; phylum Streptophyta; class Magnoliopsida; order Malvales; family Malvaceae; genus Gossypium; species Gossypium hirsutum. The sequence continues at coordinate 64,533,708 of NC_053447.1, read as the reverse complement.
AGTTGGTATTTGCTGCTAACATACAAGCACTTTAAAGTTTTACAATTTACAAACAAAAGCTGATGACATGAGAGCTTCATCAACTGTGTGTAACCTGGGAAACAATCGTCTTATCCAAACGCAGTAGGTGGACGCCACAGACATGGAGGTGGTGGTGACCGTGGCGGCGGAGGAGGTCGAGGTGATGGAGGAGGGCTTTTGAAGTGAACAGGAGCATTAATCCTGGGTGATGGTGGAGTTATTCGCCGACTCCTCCTAGATAAAGCTTTCAACTCTTTCGAGAAATCATCCGATGGTGATAGAGGAACAGACTCAGCCGCCTCAACTGCCAGATTAAGCTGCGAAAACGTAAGGGCATTTATCAACAGCAAAGCAAGCAAGACAGACTCCACTTCCATTTCCGAAGCTCCCTTTTTTTGTAAACTAACAAGGGGGCCTGGTCTTTTATGAAGTCTTGATTGAAGCTTTCAAGGATGGGGAAAATATATATTTATTTAAATGTAATGAAATTATTGGTTACACTGTTGTTAAAATATTTAAAAAATAAAAATATATTAATTTTTTAATTTAGTTTGTAAAATAAAAAATAAATTATCAATATGTCTAATATAAAAATATATAAACAATAATTTTAGAAAGTATCTTATTAATTTTTAATAATAAAATGAATGATGATATTATAAAAACTGATTTATCAATCCTATATATCAACTCCTTTAAGTCAACTTCGGTGGCCATTGAGATTTAATTAATGCACCTACCATATTTAATTAAAAGACTGTTTGTATTTTTATGACTTCGTAACTGTGTTTAAGAGTTTTAAATTTATATAACATGTTTAATATACTGAAATTTGCTGCTTATCGTCAGTAGGTAGAGAGAAAGAAGCTGCGAAGGATTAGCCTTTTACCATTTTAACCTGTTTTTGTTTTGCCTTTTTATTATATTTCAAAGGGTTGTTGCGTAGGTATCAATATTTCATAGCTTTTTTTGTTTTAAAAGTGGGCTCTTTAAAAGTTAATTTAAAGTTTAGTGTCTAAAAAAATAGATTACGATTTAAAGTACTCAAAAAGTTCTTATTGATACGCCATCTAAGTACCTTTCAAAAAGAAAAAGAAAAAGAAATATCTTGCAGAAAATACGTGTCTATGAGAAATATGAAGCAACAATTGCCTCTTTGGAGAACACTAAGAACTTGACTCAGTTGAGAGTAGTGGAGTTGATCAGTGTTTTACAAGCACAAGAGCAAAAGAGGCTTATGAGGCACGAAGGAAGCATAGAAAGAAGCATTGAAGGCTAAGATGCAGCAAGGCGAAAAAGGAGAGGAATAGAAGTGGAATGAGAAGAAGAGTGATTGCAATAGTGGTTTAGAAACTATTGCAAAAGGTAATAGTACTGAAAATTATAATAAGTATTCTTCATGTAAGTATTGTGGAAAATAGAATCATCCCCATTTCAGGTGTTGGAGAAGGCCAGATGTGAAATGCAAAAGGTGCAACTTGATGGGGCACATTGAGAGGTTCTGCAAGGAACTGGGAAATCAGAAGCAAGGTGGAGCACATGTTGCAGTTAAAGAAGAAGAAGACCATTTGTTTGTTGTCTCTTGCTTCTCATCAAGCACTCTATGTGACAGTTGGTTAGTTGATAGTGGTTGTACCAATCACATGTCTTACGATGAGAAGCTGTTTAAAGACCTTGACAGGTCATTAAAGTCGAAGAGGGAAGGGTCTGATCCTTGACTCTAGTGGCAATGAATTGTTTAGGATCAAGATGCAGAAGAAAAGTTTCTCATTGAATCCACTTGAGGAGGAGCAAGTGGCATCCAATTGTCAGGAAAAAATGACATCAATGCAACAAACAATTATAAAATTGATGACACAATGTAATAAAAAAAGCTTTGAGCTTCAAATAAAATTGGCAGAGAATCGTATTCTTCAAGAACAACTGCAAATCAAGTGTTTTGAGAATGAGGAGTTGTAGACAAAGGTAAATCTCTTGGGGCAGCAGTTGACATCTCTCTCTGATGATAAACTATCATCTTTTGCACAAGAAATATTTGAAGAACCTGTTGATTAGCTACGGAAAAAAAAATTCTATCTCAGGAAATCAAGAGTAATGTGCAACTTTCAGAAGAGAATAGTGGGTTAGGTTTCCAAAATCAAAAGCTGACTGAAGAAGCTTCATATGCGAAAGAATTGACATCTGTAGATGTTGTTGAGTTTAAGAATTTAGTTGTTAAGCTGATCCAGCTTTCAGTGCAAAATGCAAAATTGAAAAAAGAATTATTAACTGTGAGAAGATTTGTTAATCAAACTATAAATGGTATTAATCTCAAGTATAGTGACAACACAAGAACTTGGAAGAAGAGTGGCACTCTAACCACTCTCATGACTTTTCTAGAACAGCTTGTGATGATTTTGAATTATGGAAATTTTGATGCAAATGGAGTTGCACGCTAGGAAACAATTGGAGGCAACTCTTGAAGCTACACTAGTTGAGAAGGAATTCATAGAAGGCGAATATTGAAGATATTAGTTTATTGCAAATCAGAGGATCAGATGACAGATATTTTCAGTAAATTTTTCATGTTAGTCGATTTGAGTTTCTTAAGAATAAACTTGGTGTTTGCAACACTTGAGTTACGAGAAGAATGTTGGTGTCTCAAGGTTGCATCTATTTTTTTTTTCAAAAAAAAGACTAAGTCCTAAGTTGATTTTGTTAGCTTGTTAGTAGGAGTAGCAATTTGAATTTTTTGTTGAAGTTGTTACTTGACACTTATATAAGGGCTACTTTGTTAATGAATTAAATTATCCCTTCAGTCATATTTTTTTCTATGCTTCAATTAGTTCTTTACTAAATCAACATCTTTTCACATTATAAAAATAAAACTTAATCAAATTCAATTCTAATAAAATTTAAAATTAGTTTTTTCACTGTTTCAACATTTAGGCTCAACTCAATTACATCTTTAATTAACTTAGATTCAATTTAACTTAAAACAATCACACCTTAACTGCTAAAATGTTACACATTTGCTGCACGTTAACCCGCAATATGCTGCTTCCAGCTTCGAAATAGTTTAATACAATCCTACAATTATTCAGTCATAACATAAATTTATATAAAGCTCCACCACTAAAAACATGAATTCACGTAATAGTTTTCATGAAAGAAATTATAACCATGTTTCGGCTTTGAACAAGTAAAAGTTTCAGTTGGTTTTTCCATAATTCCAAAGTGAGGAATTTCTATTCCACTTGTACAAAATTTAGAATACAAATAGCAATTAGAAGTTAATTGAAAAAAAAAATCATTGGAGTTAAATGTAAATTCAACACTACCAGCAAGACCTCAACAAGGGCTCTAAAATAGATTTGGCATTTGGATGATCCCATTCCACGGATTCCCACCACTCTTCTGGCTTTATACAAATAAGAGGAGAGAGAGGGCCAGATGGTTGAAGTCTAATATTATCAAGTTGGGAAAGATTAAGAGGCATTCTTTTTAATTTCGGACAATTTCTTACCTCAATTATTTCAAGTGAATCACAAACGATTACTCCATTAACACTGCAAATACTCTTCAACTTTGGTAGATTCCATAGTGAAAATAACCTTAATTGTGGTAAATGAAACTCCATAGTAGCCTTTTCACTTTGATTCCATCCAAGTTCTATTGCTATTATTTCCTCTAGCATGTTACACTCCGATGCGCTAAGCTCTTGTAAATTTAGCGGCAAGCAATTTGGAGAGAACAATTTTTTTATGCTTTTACAATTATATATATCAAGAAATTTAAGAGAGGAGAATGTGCTAAGTGAGATTAGAATAAACCTGGAGAAAAGAGGATACCCTTCGCTACAATTGAGATTGCACTCCTTAATGTATAACTCCTCAACATGTGGAAGTATAATCTGATTGGTATAGATATTACAACCACATAACTCTATGTACTTTCTTGTATTAATTTGCTCCACCCATCCTCGCTCACCCACGCGGATGATGTATTCAAGAGGTTCTTCTCGACCATGTAAAGCTTGGACATACGCATTTAAGTTGTGCAAGTCGAAAAACCTCCCTTTAAGAATTTCCAGTTTCTTCAATCCACCAACATCTTCTCCACTTATCACTGTTTCACCAACAATCAAGTCTTGAAGGCAAGAAAGTTTTGATAATGCTCGATCAGGAATCTCATATAGGTCTCCTATACCATTCAAATTCAGGTAATTGAGTTTCAACAAGTTTTCCATCCCACAAGGGATTTCCTTGATACTTGTTGCTTCAAGATTCAACTCCTTCAAGACTTTAAGTTTTGACAATGATGGCACCTTCTCTAAACTTCGACAATGACGAAGCAATAGCGCCGTGAGGTTCTTCAAATTAGCAATGGAATCTGGGAGATTCTTGATAGGATTTGCAGAAAGATCAAGAATCTTGAGTCCGTGCATATGCTTGAAGAAGCCTTCTGGAATGCTTTGTATATTACAACCAGAAAAAATAGTGTTGTGAGCATCGGACACTTTGGTGGCAATATTTCCAAAGGATAGGGAAGCTGTAACCCCCAATTCTCCATCAATGAAACTTTTTCTAGGTCCTTTCTCCATTCTTGTATATCTGGTGGCTCCGTTTATCTCATGCCAGCTTTTACCAAGAATCGAGGTGTTCCACATGTGATATGTAATGCCATGTCCCTTACAAGATCATGCATCTTTACACATCTTCCATTTTCTGTTTCCGTAGGAACTTCTAACAAACAGTTGTTTATGAGTCTATTCATTATTGCACAACCCTTGTCATACTCTGCTTGCCTACTGTTCATTTCTTCGACAAGCCCTTCTGCAATCCAAAGATGAACAAGATCTATCTCTCTGATTGCAAAATCTGCAGGATATAAGGCACAGTTGAGGAAACAGTGTTGAAGTTTTTGATCCTTTAAACGATCATAACTAAATCGCAATTGTTGGATCACCTCATCTTCCAATCCATTAACACTTTGTCTTGCTAAACTTAGTTCCTTTAGCGCATTCCTCCATTCAAAAAGGTCATCAAGTCCCTTCATACAAGCAGCTACAACTATTACTCCCAAGGGCAAACCCGCACAATGCTTAGTTATTGATTTTGCAACTGGTTCCAATCCTGGAATATTTAGAATATTCCCACCTACAATCTCCAAGAACAAGTTCCATGCCTCTTCTTCAGCAAGAGGCTTTATTTGAATTACTCTATTACAACCCACATGTCGACACACATCAAGTGATCGCGTTGTTAACACTAATTTACTCCCATTAGATGACTCAGGGATTCCTACCTGCTCAAAGGAAACCTTCTCCCATACATCGTCCAAGATGATCACAAACCTACTGAACTTGAAAGACAATGTTTCAAACAACATCCCTGCCCTTGTTGTTTCACATTCATTGCCAGAAAATTTTACATCAAGTTTACTTGCAAGGTCTTTCTGCAGTTTAGCAAGACTCATCTCCTTTGATACAGTGATCCAAATCACAACATCGAACTTGTGGGTCTCTTTCAAGAGTCGATTGTTTATATGCTTCATAATGCTTGTTTTCCCTACTCCCATCCCCCAAACTCCAATTTTTCGAACCTCATCATTCATCAAGCACTGCCAAATTTCTTCGATGCATAACTTCGTAGCTTCACCTGATAGAGTTGAAGTCGATAAAACTTGTCCAATCCGTCGAGGATTGTCAACCACCAAACCTTCACAAAATTTGCCTTGTTGAATATGTTCTTCAACTTCCTTCATCCTCATTAACACATCTTTTGCGTGGAAACCACGTGTAAGAGCACTGCTTTCTCCGATTCTTCCATCAAGGCTTTGTATTTCGCCATTGATTCTTTCAACATTTTCCAACCATATTTGGACCCCTTTCTTTAGTTTCTTTGTTGGCTGCAGCTCTGAGCTCAGTCTAGATTCTATGTCTTCCTTCAGACCGTTCAAATCATTTAATTTCCTTTTAAGCTCATTCTTATTCTGATCGAGGCTTCTGTGATTGTCCAAGTGTTTATCAATCTTATTCAGAAAATAATCCATAGCTCTCAGTCAGGAATGCTGCATAACATGCAATATGTTAGAAACTAAGAATGCATTGTCAGGTCTAAATTTCTGTGCATACATGGATTCCACAAATTTTTTAACAAGATATTAAATATGTGGGTTCTATAGAGACATGTAAATCAAGAAAAGCTCTCATCTAACGATTAATGAAATGAAAGCAATAATTGAGGGGCATAATTAAAAAGCCTTTCACTCACGAGTAAAATGGCAATCTCTTTTCTATATTGTAAATTATAGATGTTAAAGAAAATTAAAAATACTTGTATGAAATAATTTCAATATCCTGCACTCATTCTGAATCCATTTAACAAAGAATCCTCACAGAGATCAATCCAACCATCATCAGAATTCTATCTTCAAATTACCAATCCCTATTAGTAAAGGCTGAAGTGAAACATACCGGAGACCAAGAATTGATTGGCTTTGAATATAAAATGAACACCGCAGAAATAAGCTACAGAAGCGGCTACGATATCATAAATATACAATATATAGCAAAGATATACCGAATCAAGAACTGGAATAAGGAAAGAAATACAACTATGTGACTTAAAGAAAAACTAGTGATGGTCTTGTAATTGAAGAAGCAAATCCTAGAATATTCTAGTTGAAAATTAAATTTCAAACTTTCAAAATGTGGTTGTTTGACATTTTGCTTGTTTTCTATTGATTTTATTATTATATATTTCTAACTTAATCACCCCGGAGTTGACAAAGTTAACGTTCTTAATAGAATCATATATTTGTAGGTGCATAATGTGATAATATTGCAAATATCCTTCATCCAATTATAGCCGTAATTAGTGCCAAAATACTTTAAGTTAATTAGAATTTTAAAAGTTTTGAGTTGATTACCAAAGTTAAGTCGAACTTATCGGACCGAACGAATTACTCAACCGTTGAATAAGTCCAATTTTTATTCTTTTACTCTTCCACAGTTTCATGTGCCTAATAGGTGTGAACTAGTTTTAGAACACATGTTTGGGGATTATATATATGGATAAAAATAGACAGTCACCGCAAAATTTAAAAATGTGAAATTTAATAAATACTTCTTTGAATTAACTTGTTAGGAGATGAAATAAACCACCTTACTTACAAGTTGCAAATAATACGATTTCACACACTACTAGAAAAGACACTCAACTCAAATGGATTTTCTCTCCCTGCATTCACTTAATCAAAATTCACCTACAATTTTCATAATTTTATTAAGTTGGGTTAAGTGCTATATATTGTCTTTTTCTATTTGATGTATCATGAAAATGTTGACATTTGCTATGCGATAATTACCTCATTTGATTTGGATTAGACTAATTTACATTTCAAGAAATTAAGTTTATTTTGGGAATTTTTTCTATTAAATTTGAGTTACTTTTAGGATTTAACTATAGTAGATCAAATATTTGAATTCGGCAATCATTCTTAAATGGATTTTAAAAATCTTATTTTTTTTTCACAATGAATAATTATTTAAAGTTTTTACAGAATCCTAACAATGACTTCCAATAGTATTATCGTGTCAAAAGGATATCTTATTATTTTATAAAAATATTTTACAAATACACTTGAGGAAGAAAAAGCATGATTTTATGCAGGTTTGTGCTAAACGTCAATGATAATGATACAAGTTAATTTGATAAGTGTTAGTGCGTGCATGATTTTATTATTTTATGCATGATTTCTATAACGATTTTTTACATTAAATTTTTATACAACAATTTAAAAATAGCAAAAGATGGAAGAGAATGAAAAGAAATTTTTGTTTCTTATTTTATTCTATTAAACAAATGAATGATAAGAGTTTTTGTGTCTCTTCGTAAATTTATAACTGCCAATGATAGAAAATTACATCTTTTTACAATAAATATAATTATTCATATTTAAATAAATATAATTAAATAATATAACTTTTAACAATAAAAAATATAACTCATCATTATAAATAGTAAAAACTCTTGATTAATAATCAAGTGCTATAACTTTTAAATCATTTAAAAATTTTCAACTATAACTATTGAAATAATATAAATATTTAAAAAAATGTTTCGACCAAAATAGTCCAAATATATATACTACATGACACACGTAAATTTTCCATAATATTTCAACATCAGAATGACATTCAACAACATAGAAAATGATGATGATAATAAGATGATGGTGAAGGTAAAGGATGAAAATAATGCAAATGGGACTAATGGTACTTTGAGATTTGAATATCACGAGTCAAGGAAGGCCTCTTCAATTTTTCCTTTTCTTCTCCTTAATAAAGTTGCAGACTCTTTGTTTGGTCACAAATATGATGGAAACCGGTCTTCCTTGGAATCATCACTGTCCAGTAACCAAAGTTGAATGCTTTCACTGTTTCAAACCCAGGGACGGGTTAACGGTCAAGGTTGAGGAAATGTGTGGGGTTTTGATGGTAGTATGTAAGTAATTAGAGTATGAGACTCAATGGAGGTGAAAGAAATGGAGCTGTAGTCTTTAGACTTCTCCTTTAGAGATAATCCCCTTCTTCTCTTACTCAACTTCCCTTTGTAAAACCGTCCCCCATAAATAATAATTAATAACTAAGAAATTTTAAAAAAAAACACGTAATTCGAATTGAGCTTAATCCGAATAAAATACAGTTGTGACATGCACGATTATCGACCCTGACTCACCTGACCCCTCCTAAAACAAGCCTCAAACTCGTCGCCCACCACTCAACCAAAGACTCAATAAACCTATAGCCAATAATCAATAAAAAGAAAAAAATAATAAAAGGGGAGAAGAGAGTCCCTTGATTCAAACTACCCAAACTGAGAGCCGGCAATGTTGGCGCAGAGAACGAGGGCGGACTAGAGATTTGGTTGAAACTTAGAGAAGAAGAAGAAGAAACGGAAGTAGACATAAAATATCAGTTAATTAATTAGAAGTTTTTTTATTTTAATTAATAACAATTAAAAATTTTTTAAATTAAATTATTTTTTGTACACGTGACATAATATACTTGGTTCTTTAATATACATGGCATAATCTAATTGATTGAAGATGATAAATTTGGCAATATTAGTCAAGTATCTAAAAAATTAAGTTAATTTGCAGTTTTCAAGTTCATGAACCAATTAGGTAAAAAAAAAATTGTCAAGTAGGTACAAGTTGTCAAGTTCGAGTACTATACTGTGATATATATGTTAAAAACTGACAGGGTTAATGTAATAACTAAACAATTACATGTGGTGTGTCATATGTATCTCATGATGTACAAGAACTAGTTTTTATCAATAGAAATTGATGTAAAATTTAACAAAATGTCCAATTTACTCATTAATCTAACATATAGCGACTAATTTGTCTATTTTTGAGTTGAGGGGACAAAATATAATCTAACCCCTAATATAAAGGTTCATGTTATTTGTCTCCTAAAGTATATCATTTTTCTCATATTAGTACCTGAATTTTTTTTTGGCCCAAATTGATTCCTAAAGTTACATTTTGTTAACTAATTCAGTCCACCACTGTTAAAAAAATTATTGAAATGTGGCCAAATTAAATTGTGTCACATGGCACTTTAATCCAATTAGAAATTAAGTGTTACATGACATCTATATCTATTAAAAATAAAAATAAATTTCTAAATTCTAAAAAAGTTTAATAATAAATAAAAATTATAAAATTAATTTATAAAATAGAAATTTTAGAAAATTAGCATTTGACTTTGAAATGAAATTGACCGGGATTGATCGATTTTGACTTAATAGTATTTTCAAGTTTTATATTAGAAAATTATTTTAAAATTTATATATATTGTGTGAAAAATATTTTTAATTTTTTAAAAATTTTCTAAAAACTTTTATATTCTTTTCAGTTATCATAATTTAACTATTTTTCCAATTTTTTTAAAAAATTATTATACTGTTTTTTTGCCTTTTTGAAACAAATATTTTTTAAATTATTTCAGATTTCTAGAGCTTATATATATATATAGTTTAAATATTTGTTTTAAAAAAAACCAAAAAAATATAATCAAAATTTTAGAATTAAAAAAATAGTTAAATTTTGAAAACTAAAAATAATATAAAACTTGAAAATACTATTAGGCCAACTATAATCAATGTTGAGTCAAAATAAAATGATAGCTTACTAAAAATTTTAATTAGATTTTTATTTGATAAATTATTTTTAAATTTAAAATTTTTATTTAGTTTTAGAATTTATAAATCTATTTTTTTTCCTTTTAGTACTTATGAATGTCACGTGGAGTTTTCTAATTGAACTGAAGCGTCACGTGGTATACTCTAATTTTGGTGGACTGAATTGGTTAACAGAAATATAATTTTATGTATCAATTTAGGTTAAAAGAAAAGTTTAAGTACCATGGTAAAAAAATTTAATTTAAAGGTTTTTTCAAGGGTTTCATCGAGACCTCTCCTGCTGTTAAAGTGTTCATCAATTTCATTCAAAAGAACAACTTTGAGTACTATAAGTTCGGAGTGTATTTGTATTATAGTATAATGAATTCATGTTTATAAAAACATTTTGTATCATAACTTAATTTCTAGTAATAATGAAACTTGTTATGTCTTATGTTACTATTTTTTTATTAAAAATTATTCGTTTAGATACATCAAAATTTGATCCAAGTATAATGTTATTATTTGTGAAAATAATATTTATTATTGTTATAAAAGAATATTTAACTATAAAAAATTAAAAATAATTATCATTTTATCTATTAAATAATTTAAATTGATTATATAATTTATTAAAATATTTATAATAAAATATTGGAAGACACATTTTAATATTTTATTAAATTAATTTATAAATTCACATAGTTTAATAATTTTATAAAAGTAAAATAATTTAAAAACTTCTATTATATATCAATTCTAATCTGATGTCTTTAATAGTCTTTTTTATTTTCACCTCACCGCTACAGCTGCATTTGAATCCAAACACACACTCCACTATTGTTTCTAATCTCATTGCTACAGTAACTAATCTCATCGCCACCGCTGTTTTTAACCTCATCGGAGGTTAACACACCGTCTGTCCAAACTAAGCCGAAGTCTTGATTGAAGCTTTCAAGAATGGGAAAAAGATATTTTTATTTAAATGTAATGAAATTATTGGTTACACAGTTGTTAAAATATTTTAAAAATAAAAATATATTAATTTTTTAATATTGTTTGTAAAATAAAAAATAATTATTAAAAGTATCTTATTAATTGTTAATAATAAAATGAATGATGATATTATAAAAACTGATTTATCAATCTCCCTATATATCAACTCCTTTAAGAATTTTAAATTAATGCACCTACCATATTTAATTAAAAGACAGTTTGTATTTTTATGACTTCGTAATTGTGTTTAAGAATTTTAAATTTATATAAGTTTTGTATGCATATGATGTCATGTTTAATATTCTGAAATTTGCTGCTTATCGTCAGTAGGTAGAGAGAAAGAAGCTGCGATGGATTAGCCTTTTACCATTTTAACCTGTTTTTGTTTTTGGCTTTTTATTATATTTCAAAGGCTGCCCCAAGTTTCATCTCTCGTCCTAACTATCTAGACAAACACGAACTACTCATTGCTTTGAACCCTTGACCTTTTGGTAAAAACGTGATATTGTTGGTTACCAACTCTCGTGTGAGCTCAACTACTCTGCACTATTGTATTATAATGAATAACAAATTCTGTCTCATCACAGGCATTCTCATCCCATCTCCCCACACGTTCCGTAATGATGGTTAGATGGCAAATTTAGCATGTTAACAACCTTCACAAGACCCCCTACAATAAATACCCCCAAGAACGATGAAGAAATGATTGACTCTCCAAACATACAAACATATACTCTATCAACTTACCCTCAACATTTTGCCTATATACACTCTTCAATCTCACTCTTTGTAGTCCTTAGCTCTCCGCTCTCAACTGGGTAAATCAACCTCCAAAATCACCACCATGTCCTTTCCCATATCTCCTCTTTATTGTATTTCTATATCAATAAAGTTAATTTTGGGTTTTATTTTTATTAAATTTGAATTATTTTAAGTTTTGATTGGTTGTTTTTTATTGTATGATCTTAATTGATCTAAAATATAAATGTTGGAGCTTAACAATACATGTGTTAAAGTTGCAATGTTAATTCATGATTCATACAACTTATGAGTGATAAGTTTAGCCATATCTCTAACAAGATCATGCATTTTCACTCTTTCATTTCCTACATTTTCTAACAAACAATTATCTACTAGTGTTCTGAGGATAGCTCTAATTCCATTCTAAATCATCATATACTTCCAGCACATATTCATAGCAACTTTCAACTTCTTTCATAAAATCAAAATCTAATGAATTCAACAAGTGGGCCTAGTTGTAAAAGTCACAAAACACAAAAATTTCAAGAAATAATCAAGAATTGAACTTGCAGTAAAAATATGAAAAACCAGCTTAAGAAAACCCTTCTATGGTGTTTTAGCTGATGAGAATGCAGAAAAATAAAGAGAAATCTCGATAATTCCACTTTGATCCTAGCTTTATTAAGTAATTTTGCAATATTCCAATTTTGCTCTTAATTCTCCTTACTTTCTTGCTGATTTCATGTCTTTGCCGTCCAACCCAAATAGACATTGGGTCTATTTGCCTTTTAAGCCCTCTTCTTTTTATCATTTAAGCTATTTAATCATTTCCCATAATTTTGCATTTGTTACAATTTAGTTCTTTTTGTTCAATTAATTATCGAAACTTTAAAATTTTTTAACGAAACTTTAATACTAACTTTTTAACACTCCATAAATATTTTTTATAAATATTTATGGCTCGGTTTAAAATCTCTGAGGTCTCGATACCTCGTTTTTTATTCTAATTATTTTAATATTTATTTCTAGTGCACTATTCACTATTTCAAAAAATTTTTAACTTCACATTTAACTTATACTCACTAAATTAATAATATTTTCTACTTATTTGTCGGATTCAATGATCTCGAATCACCGTTCCGACACCCCTGAAAATTCAGGCGATTACATTTTTCCTCGTCGGATTTGTGGTCCTGAAACCACTGTTCCGACTAGACCCAAAATCGGGCTGTTACAGGACCTCGTCAATAAATACTTCTAAGAACGATGAAAAAAGTTCCCCTCAACACTTTGTTTGCATATCTCTTCATTCTCACTCTCTGTAGTATTTGGCTCTCTATCCCGACTGGATGAACCAACCTCCATAATCACAACCATGTCCTTCCCCATGTCTTCTCGTTGCATTACCATATCAACAAAGTTAATTTTAATTTTGATTTTTATTAAATTTGAATTATTTTAAGTTTTGATTGTTTTTGATTTATTGTATCATTTTAGTTAATAAAAAATTATAAATGTTGGAGCTTGATTATACATAGGTTAAAGTTGCAATAATAATTCATGATTCATATAACTCATTGGTGATTAGTTTAGCCATATCTATTACAAAATCATGCATTTTCACTCTTCCATTTCCTACATTTTCTAACAATCAATTATCAACTAATGTTCTTAGCATAGTCTGACACTTGTCAAAGTTTGCTTCCATGTTACCCACATCCTCTATTAATCCCTTTACAATCTAATCCCTTATCAATTATTCCTTTAGGATTCTCGAATCTTCACGATACGATGCGTAACTATAGAAACAATTTTTATTCTTTGATCATCCAATCGGTTGTAACTGAATCTCATTTGCTGATGATTTGTTAAGGTTTTGTCGAGATTAAATTAAGACTCCAAGCTCATGAAATCACAACAGCTCTCCTAACTTTGAATGTATGAATAAATATGGATGATATAAATATATATGAATAGAAATCAAAGAATTAAAAGTGTTGGTATGCATTCTTGTAAATATTCAATTTAAAGAATAAAAAATACAAGTTGAATAACTAGAGACGTGTTGGATACTGTCTTTAAGGATATTTCACCGGACCTACAATTAATGCTACACTAAATTTCTGAAGTCGGTTAATCTTTTGTTTTTTAACTTATTAGTGCACTATATATAAAAGCTAATCCAAGTGCACTAAGTGCTTAGAAACTTAGGGTGCATTTGGTTCGCTGTATTGGATTAGAGGTGTATTGGATTAGAGGTGTAATAGCTAATCCACTGTTTGGTTGAATGTAATGGAATAGAGGCGTAATAGTAATCTTGTGTTTGGTTGAATGGAATAGAGGTGTCATAGCATACTGGAAAAAACTAAAATGACTAGAATACCCTTAGCATAAAATTGTTTTGGTAAATGATTATTGTTATTGTTATTTAAATTTTAATAAGATTATTATTATCAGTAATAAATATTTTAATCATATTTAAACATAATTATTATTAAATATATTTTAATTAAAATATATAATTTAATAAAATTCTTATAATTAGCATAAATTTGTTTTGGTAAATGATTATTGTTATTGTTATTTAAATTTTAATAAGATTATTATTATCAGTAATAAATAATTTAATCATATTTAAACATAATTTTTATTAAATATATTTTAATTAAAATATATAATTTAATAAAATTCTTAATAATTAATATTCTTATATTAATTTACTCAAATCATAATATATGATACTGTAAAATATAAATTAACATAAATATTATTAAATATATTTTAATTAAAATATATAATTTAATAAAATTCTTAATAATTCATATTCTTATATAATTTATTCAAATCATAATATATGATACTATAATTAATATTAAATATATTTTAATTAAAATATATGATTAAATACAATTTAAAATAATTATTATTAAATATAATTTCATAAAATGTTCTTATGAATTTACTAAGATCAAGATAATTTGAGAATTATATTCTGCATAAACATAATTAACTTATACTAAGAAAAAGTTAGATGAAAATGAAATTGTACATCGTAATCCATATGTTATATAGTTTTACAACATCAAAAAGTTTGAACATTGATATTTAATGGTGAGAAAGAAATCTTCTGACCCATTCCAATCGGGCAACAGAAGGTAAACTGAAGAAAACGATCATTTGAGTTGGATGATCGGGAATTTTACTCAAAGCATCATACCGCTGATCGTCGGTTAAACCTTCAATTGACCATAAGGCTGAATATAAATTTGAAGCTTTCTCTTCCATCTTTTCTTCTGACTTCTGCTGAACTACCACCTCGGAGGCAATACTCATACTGATTTTATCGCCAACGGCTTGGATTTTTCCCCCCAATAAGGTGGCAGCCTCCTCAAATGAAGAATAAACATTATCACGAGCATCAGATTTCTTCTTTCTCTTGTTTGAAGATGAGGAACCCCCTTGGTCTCTATCTCCTCGCGGATCTGTACCAGAAACATCCATGTCGTCTAAAGAGACCTCAGCTTCGCAGTCATAGAATGTGTTTCTCTCTTCATTCATATCTGTAGTACGTTCATCCTCAGCATGTATTTCTTCAAGAACATCAGCAGTTGTTTGAGCGTCTTTCCCAGTCGCCCGATCTCTTGCGTATATCGCAGTAAGCTGGTTGTAGTAAGGGAAAGTACGATGTCTGAACTGAGAGGCTTCTTTGTGACTCTAAAAAAATGAGGAAATCATATTAGTTATAAGTTTTGTAAAAAAACAAATGAATACTTGAAATACATTTTACCTTTACATATGATTCCCAAACTGCATCTTCAGCAACAACGAGCTGCCTATGCTCGTCCCAACCAAAACCACTGTTGTTTTGGCCATTAAGCATGTCGTAGACGACTGACCATTCCCTTTTTAGGCACCTAATCCGAGATTCAATATTTGGTTTCGCCTTCAACATTGCTGTTGGTAAAGCCTTTTCTAGCATTTTCTCTAGCTCGTTCAAATAACCGGCTTTGAACCCGGTATCAGCATTAAATGCTTCTACATTGTGCAAATCCACCATGCAAGAAACCAAGGCTGCATCCTCTTCTGGAACCCATTTTCTTTTGCTCCCTCGAGAAGCTTGAGAAGAAGCACCCGTTGGTGGAACACCTGACATATTGTTCTTAAGAAAAAAAAACAAATTAACATTATTTTACTATTTTGAATATCATGAATCAAAAGGTTAACAGTTTATAATATTATATCGGTAGTTCAATACTAAATTTAAATTTATAACACATGCTGAATGAAAAGATAATTAAATTATAATTCAACCAAGTTTAGTACAATACAAAATTTGTATCAAAGACCACCAAAGTTTCATAAACTAGATACATAAAATAACATCAACAAATCAATTCAAACTCAATTTGTCCCTAAACCTAACTAATTTCTAGATGCTTGCCATTCATCGAACATTTGGGTGGCTAGTTCCATCCTCCAAGTAGCCCAAGCATCCGATGGATGAATATTTGTGATATTCGGTTCATCGTCATCCACCACATTAGTAGGTAATCCTTCTCCCACCTCCGCTTCAATGGGATCAATACTCATATGAGTTCGAATAAAATTATGTAGCAAACAACATGCTATAATAATTCTATTGTGCACCCGTACAGGATAAAACGATGGACTCCTAAGTATTCCCCATCTAAGTTTTAATAAGCCAAAGCATCTTTCAATGACTTTACGTGCTGAGGCATGTTTCATATTAAAAAACTCTTGCGGGGAACTTGGCTGATAACCCTGACGCCAGTCGTTCAGATGATATCGCTGTCCTCTAAATGGTGCAAGAAATCCCTCAGAATTTGTGTATCCAGCATCAACTAGATAATAACAACCTATAAAATAAATTTTACCCAACATGATTAATTCAGCAAACAAAGTATGTAGGCTAAATGAATAATTCAAATTCCTCTAACTATACACTGTACCATGAGGAACTTTTAGTCTATGTCTTCTACTAATGGCATCTCGAAGCACCCGTCCATCGGCAACTGAACCTTCCCAACCAGGAAGAACATAAACAAATTGCATCTCAGGTGTACAAACACCTAGCATGTTTGTTGCTATGTCCCCTTTTCGGGTTCGATATCTAGCTTTATCTATTTTTGGCACCCTAATCTTGATGTGGGTTCCATCAAGAGCACCTAAGCAATTCTATATCACATGATATAAAACCTTGAGTTAGAATACTAACTTAAATCTAAGTCAAGTAAATGTTGTACAAGCTATATATAAAACTCAGTCTAATACCTTAAACCATTTCCACCTTGTGTCAGAAGAATCGGCTGTAATTGGCTCCAGCTTTTTAAATAAGACATCTTGTAAGCGTATGACAGCATTTAAAACACTATGAAATGCTCTGCTAACAGTTTCCCCGGACCTTCTAAAGTGATGCTTGATAACTCGATTTTTCAGGTGATGGGAGATGATATGTAAAAACATTGCTACTTGCTCATCAACCAGCATGTTTCTTGACGACTTCAATCCCCCTATCGATTCTAACATCTCACATAATTTAAAAAAGGCGGTTCTATTCATCCTAACTTGTGAAACACAGGTCTCGTCACTAGCATATACAAGCCTTTTCACATAATCCCGTTTTGCATAAAAATCTAAGGTATAGGACCTAATCCTTGGTCTATAAGTATGTAGGCTAAGGCTGGCACCCATTCTAAATAAGAACCAAATCGCAATTCTACAGAGTTCCAACCATAATGTCAATGCAATACCAATTCTTTTTCGCCTCACACTTTGTGCAATTAAAGGCAGACGAGCCATTACTGCAACATATTAAAATTAGAACACACTATCAAAGAGTTGAAGTTGCAATTACACTTTATAAAAAAATTTAAACAATATTAATTTAGAACACACTATCAAAGAATTGAAGATGCAAATTAAATTTTATAAAAATAATTGAGAGACAAACAAATTAAAAATGCGAGCAACTAGGTTATTAATTTTGGGGGAGTTGATAGGATTATATGGGGGATAACTTGAATCTAAAAGAATCAAGATGGCACGTGTTTATTTTTAATTAGTAAAATTATTAGTAAAAATTTGCATAAATGATTGATAGCTATTAACAAATTTAATATTTTAAAGATAAATAAAATGAATTAATAATATATTGTGTTTAACATATAGAAAATGATAATATTTTGTAATCAAATAATAATAAAGAGGTAAACACTCCATAAGTAATAAATAATTTATAACACACAGGTAAAAATATTATGGAAAAAAAATTTTGAATTATTAATATCAATAATAAATATTTTTCTATTAATATTAAAATTTAATTGTTATGCCATGTTTTATTTATATTTTCAATTTAAATGTATAGTTTTATATTAATATTATATAATCAAAATGATTTTAATTATATTTCAATTAAAAATATTATATAATCAAAATGATTTTAATTATATTTTAATATACCTTAAATAACATAAATAAAATTTTTATTTCAGCTTAAAGTTAGCACAATTTATTTTAATAATGATTAAATTTGAACGAGATCTTTGAAAGTATCAAAATCATTATATTTTTATCATAATTGATATTAATACAAGAATTGGTACTAAAGTTTGATGTCCTTTTTAAATTATAACGAAGAATTGGTACACCATTATCTTTAAGTATCAAAATATTTATCAAATACAAACAATAGATTAAAAAAAGAAAAAACACAAGTACCAAATTATATATTGCTCCTTTTTATAACAACATTCTGTCCATGAATTTCCTTTTTAATACAAGAATTGGTACAAAAGTTTGATGCCCTTTTTAAATTATATAGTACTCATTAATGGTTTTGGGGACAAAGGAATATAACATATGACCACCTTTTTAAATTATAACCTGGTTTTTTTAATGAATGAAAACAATTTATAAAACATCTTTTAAGGTAGACATATAACCATAAATATTCGACAGTTGCACCATTTCATTTGTATCAAAGCATTAACAGTACCAAATTAACAAAGCCATTTCAAACATTTCAAAGCATTCAAAATTAACAGCACCAGGACTATGCATGACATTCTAGAGCTCATTATATGCACTTCAACATTGCAGTAGCCATGAAAGAATATCAGAGTGTTTCTATTCAACAAAAATCTCAAAAAGCATACAAATCCAAACAGGACATGAGCATTCATAGTCCTTTGTTTTCATTTCTGACTGATCAAGCAGATGGAGCCACTGCAAATAAATTATATAGCCATTGCAAACAATTGTATAGCCACAAGCAATGGGGGAAACTAACCTGTAATGAGGAAATCGGAGAGGAGACCGATGATGAACTGCAGCAACAAAGAACCTGTAATTCAAGACAAACAAACAAACAATGAAAAAAAAACCATAACCGATTTATGTTCGGTCTGAATAAATAACAGATGCATGTTGTTTTCTGATTTAACAACCTTGAAATCTAAAGACAAGAACCATCATCTAGGCATTTGACTAGAAAAATAAACATGTTTTCACAAAAATGAAAATGGAATACCAGTGCAATTAGAGTTTGCTTACATACATATTCTCATACAGCCTTTCAAAGATAATTTAATTACAAAAGATAAATAATATTCTTATTTCTGTCATGGAAAAGCACAAGATTGTTAAATGAGTTTATTCATTTAAATGACTAAGAAAAATGCACAGCAAGTACTTTCATCATAACAATATCATGAGCTGGTTGCACTAGTTTTAATATTTCACAATCTTGTCTCTACTGCTTTAGTTTGATAGATAATGATGTGTGGATTACATAATCAATATATTAAACTGCAGATGGGAACTTGAGACAATATTAAAGAATTATAGAAAACCAAAAATTAATGGATGGGAAAATTATAAGGAAAATTATGAAATACTGACAACAAGCCTTTAACAATGCACAATGCCAAATGACAAACAAATTAAGGTCAAGAAGATTATTTAAATGGAAATACAAAATCTAGCCTTTCCTTGACAAGTTGGAACACAAACAAGAATATGAGACCTCTAGGAATATCAGTTGGAACAGATCTATTAATTTCTCTACAAATGTCCCACTACTGATATGCGTTCATGGTTTATAAGTGAGGAAAAGGATTATTAACTTCTAACAATGGATTAAAATCATGTTTTTATTTGAAGTTAGTTGTTGTATAATTCCATGTCATTCGGTTGAATTTAGATTTAATTTTCAGTAACAACAGTGTGTAAATGATAGAGAAACAAAACATGCTAAATAAAATGGCTACACAAGAGAACATACTGATCATTGATAATAAATTAAGCTACAAAAGCAAAAATGGTAAAAGGAACAAAACATGGTACAGAAACAGAAAATAGAGAAACAAAAAACCACTACAGAAATAGAACATCAACAAATCATATTCCTTTCTAAGCTGCACTATTTGTTACCAAGTAAAAGAATTGAATTTCAAGAAAGAAAACCAAACAAATAAATAAAATTTGTGATTTAAGCAACGTCTAAATTTGATTATGCATCAGTTAACCCCAGTACTTTCATCAAACAACTAAACCTATGGAAAGAAACATAAAGCAGACAGTCAGCAGCAAAATAAAATGATATTAACAAGACTGTCAAGAAAAATCATCCAAGACAGTAAGCAAAATAAAGAAACATAAAGCAGACAGAATATGAAAAATGTTGGAGCAAAGAACCTGTAATTCAGGACAAACAAACAAACAATGAAAAAAAAACCATAACCGGCAAGAAACGAAACGCCGATTTACCAAGGACTGAAACAATCGCATGCAAAGAGGAAAGAAATAGGTTATAAGTTTGGCGGAGATTACTGATTCAAGCCGTCCGGAGATTTGACACCATCGAGTCGGAGAAGGATGCAAAGCTGAAATCGGGAGCGGGTAGAGGTTTGGTTCGCTGGCACGTTCTGTTTATGTTGGGAGGGAGAGGGTCGGCTGGAGGCGATTTCGGCAAGGGGAGGGTAAATAAGACACCGATTAGCTAATCTTTGCTGTTGCAAGGGATTACAAATCGGTGGTGAAGCAGCCAAAATACGGAATCCGTCCGCAACGGATTAGAACAGTATTAGAGAAAACAACGAACCAAACGTTGTATTCAGTGGGGCCACTGATTCGGGGTGTAATGGATTAGCCATTACACCCAACCAAACAAACCCTTAAGGTTTAACTGAGACTTACAATTACAAAAGAAGAAAACACTCTTATTAATACACAATACAATTATAATATGATACACACTTCTTTCTTACATCATTACAAGAATGAAAGCCCTTACCCCTATTTATAGAGTTTAGTGGCCGTTGGATTGTTGATACATGTCAATATCCTTACTATTAATTTTACAAATATTTAATAACTAGAATATTCATGTATAATATCTAGTCTTATAGATAATATCCTATTTCTTTATTTTATATTCTTGAATCTTCCAAAAAAAAATATATCTTTTAAAGGATAAATTTGGCTTTTATCCAAAAGTTGCATTGGCTTCCAACCATATATATAAGAATTTTATTGACTAAAAATAGCAAAGGTAAGTGAAATAGTTTGAAAATAGTTCAATGAATTTGGATTTAACTAAAAATAATTTCAATGGATTAAGTTATTTATAACTTGGATAAATATAAGTTTTATTAGCTAAAAAGTTTATTTTTCTTGGACTCTAAAAATTCTAAAAAAAATATATTCTTAAAAACTAGAAGATTCAAAAATCCATTACAATAACTTTTTGAATCTAATGCACAATAATCTACCTTCTCAACTTGATTACCTCTAACTCACGAAGTATAAAGATTTATAAACAAATGTCTCAAAATCTTTGTTTAAGAATATGAGATTTGATTCCTTTGAAATATCACAATTTTTCCAACATGTATAGCGTTTTGTTGATATAGAATATTATGAAGGAAAAGTATTGAATGGAAAAGGAAGACACCAGAAACAAGCATCAAAATACAATAACCAAAGCTTATTACAAATGAGGTTTGGTTCAAATATATAATACAGCTTGCAATTGCATTCATCAAAGTTGCCTAGAAACAAGAAAATATAAGTAATGCCAATGTCACTCCTCTACCGCTACATAAATAGAAAATGAGAGAGCCGGTGAAGATGATCAGATTTGGGGAAGACTAAATACTTTTTATTTTCCGACAATCTATTACGTCAATCCATTTAAGAGATTCACAAACCACCACTGCATCAACATTGCAAATACTCTTCAATTCAGGTAAGTATGTTTAATTTTAGAAGGCAAAATTCCATGGTAGGCATTCCTCTTCCGTCCCATTCAAAATCTAATGCTATTATTTCCTCCAGTTGGACACGTAATGAAACCTCAAGCACTTCCAAATTTAACGGCACGCAGTTTGGAGAGAACAATTTTTTCATAATTTTTTCATCCCTTATTTCAAGATATGTAAGAGAGGTGAAAAGCGGGTAGTTTTCATGACAACATAAAGAGCAGTTACGAACATACAATTCCTCAATGTCACGTGGAAGCATAATCTGATTCCATAACCGTGTTTAAAATTTTTTTAAATTTATATAAATTTTGTTCGACTTATGATGCCATGTTTATGAACGGTACGGTAGAAAATATTTTTAGAAAGGTTGAAATTAAATTTTAGTTTTTATAATAATAAAAATATAATTTTATCATTTGAATAGTATAAAATTTTATCAGTTAAATTAACACTAAAATAAAAACAAAATAATTTAACAAAACTTACGCTATCCTTGGATTATAATCGAAATCGGAGATTCAAAGCAAAAGAAAAGGAAAAAGCTCAAAGAGAAAAAAAGAAAAAGAAAAAGGTAAGAACCAAATAGAAAACAATAACAGGGATAAAAAACGTGAAAGGGGGAGAGAGGATAATGGACGGTTTAGTATACCAGTAAGCTTATACTTATCAACAATCTAATAAAAATAAAAGATAAGCCCAAAAAGTCAAGCTTAACATAATATCAAAATTAATAAAAAAATCCAAAATAAAAGAATTAAACTCAAGACCTAAAACAAACATTTAGACACTTAACCACATACCAAATTAAATTATTTAACATACTTTAACAATCTAAACACAACAAAAGTGGGGCGTTACAATGAGTTTCTTGCTGCATTTTGGGTTTCATGGAGCTAGTCGTACAGCATTGGCTCTGGTCATTGGGCTCATCAAGCTGAAGAATGGTCTTGGGTTTAGCAGCGTAGATTGCTTGGTGCATGAATTTTGACCCCCATCCCATCAACTTGACTTTCGTATTGGTTTGGCTGCCAGAGTCAAATGATTACTGGAGTGGAGTGGCCAAAATAAATATGGTGGTTGGGTATTTAATGCCCTTCCCAGAAAGTCCAAGTTGCACCGAACCAGGGAGCTTGGAGTTGGAGGTTTCTCAGTTTCTGCAGTCCAGGCTCCATAGACGTAGAGATTGTTGTTTTTGAGTTGGCCTTTGAGGACCCAGGTCCTCGTTGATGGGGAGCTGCTCATCATTTATGCTGCATATAGAGATGGTCGGGAGACTTCAAAGAGATGGGAAAGGAAGACAAGGGATACTTATTAAACAATTTCTTAACGAGTGTTTAAGTGAAAGTGATGCATACATTTATTCATTTTTATATTTAACATATTATTATTTTTATCATTACAAATTTAATTATTATTAGAGCTAAACAAAGTTGGTATTTGCTGCTAACATACAAGCACTTTAAAGTTTTACAATTTACGAACAAAAGCTGATGACATGAGAGCTTCATCAACTGTGTGTAACCTGGGAAACAATCGTCTTATCCAAACGGAGTAGGTGGACGCCACAGACATGGAGGTGGTGGTGACCGTGGCGGCGGAGGACGTCGAGGAAATAGAGGAGGCCTTTTGAATTGAACAGGAGCATTAATCCTGGGTGATGGTGGAGTTATTCGCCGACTCCTCCTAGACAAAGCTTTCAACCCTTTCGAGAAATCATCCGATGGTGATAGAGGAACAGACTCAGCTGCCTCAACTGCCAGATTAAGCTGCGAAAAAGCAAGGGCATTTATCAACAGCAAAGCAAGCAAGACAGACTCCACTTCCATTTCCGAAGCTCCCTTTTTTTGTAAACTAACAAGGGGACCTGATCTTTTAAATAACTCCACTTCCATGGATAACATCCAAATTTGGCCAGTGAAAATCCTCCAACTGGTGAAGAAATTTTGGACTAGAGTGTTAAACACCGGTAAACAAATTTTTACCACTTTATCTTTCACATGGTTGTGAAAATAAGACAATTAAGCTGTTTTAATGTTATAGGATAATAAATAGAATATTAAAAGATGTATTTTAATATTTTATTAAATGAATTTATAAATTCACATATTTTAATAATTTTATAAAAGTAAAATAATTTAAAAAACTTTTGATATATATCAATTATAATATAATGTCCTTAAAAGTTATTTTCTATTCTCATCTCACCGCTACAATTACGTTTGAATTCAAACATACACTCCACCGCTATTTCTAATCTCACCGTTACAGTATCCAATCTCACTACTACAGTAACTAATCTCACAGCCACCGCTGTTTTTAACCTCACCGGAGCTAAACACACCGCCCATCCAAACTAAGCCGAAGTCTTGATTGAAGCTTTCAAGGATGGGGAAAAGATATTTTTATTTAAATGTAATGAAATTATTGGTTACACTGTTGTTAAAATATTTAAAAAATAAAAATATATTAATTTTTAAGGTAGTTTGTAAAATAAAAAATAAATTATCAATATTGCCTAATATAAAAATAAATAAACAATAATTTTTAAAAGTATCTTATTAATTTTTAATAATAAAATGAATGATGATATTATAAAAACAACTATTTTACCAATCTAACTTTAAAAAAAATGATATTTATAAAAATGACCCTGATTTAAAAATATTCACCAAAATGACCTGAAATAAACAGTAAAATTAGGTTATGGGAAATAGATGGCTGGCACCACTTTTTTTCTATTAAAAAATAATTTTTGGAGTTTTGGACACTAGATGGCTGGCACCATGTATTTTTTTCCAAAAAAAAATTTTTGGGTGCTGGCACACTTATGGCCGACACTCTTTTATCTGATTAAAAAAATATTTTTTTTAGGGAAAATGGTGCCGGCCAACAAAGGGCCAAAATCACCCAACAAAAAAAAATAGGAATATTGCAACATAACCCCTCCTTGTTTTCCCATCTTTTTTATTTCCCAAGTTTAATTACATATTTTATATTTTAAAACAATATTAAACTACTTATCATATTTTTTTAATTATTATTGCATCACTGATCACATTATTATTAAATTTAAAAATTAATTTAAAATATATTGAACTACATATTTTATAAATATATTACTCATTATATTTTAAAATAAAAAACAATAATTTAGCAATGTTTATTTGAATTATTATAAAAGATGAAAGCATAAAAGCATATTCTAATTTTATACAAAAACATATAATTTAATTGTGCATATTAAATTTAAATTAATTTTAAATTAACTACTTTTGATTTGAAAATTAGCTAGTTTAGTATCAATTACTGTCATTTTGGATATTGTATTTAACATTTTAATATATTTTCACAATTATAAAATTCAATATTAAAATTAATAAATATTTTTAAAAATAAATATAATTTTCTAGGCTTAATTTATTATTTATACTTGAGTTTAACAACAATCAAGTTACATTTAACAAAATAAACAGAAATTTTAAAAAAATCATGAAAATTCAAATATGATGGAAATTTTAAATTTTATAAAATATGTAGTTCAATATATTTTAAATTAATTTTTAAATTTAATAATAATGTGAGTAATGCAATAATAATTTAAAAAACATGATAAGTAGTTCAATATTGTTTAAAATATAAAATATGTAATTAAACTTGGGAAATAAAAAAGATGGGAAAACAAGGAGGGGTTATGTTGAAATATTCTCAAATTTTTTATTGGGTGATTTTGGCCCTTTGTTGGCTGGCAACACTTTCCCCCAAAAAATATTTTTTTAATCAGATAAAGGGGTACCGGCCATCAGTGTGCCAGCACCCAAAAATTTTTTTTTGAAAAAAAATACATAGTGCCGGCCATTTAGTGTCCAATATCCAAAAATTATTTTTTAATAGAAAAAAAGTGATGCCGGCCATCTATTTCCCATAACTTAATTTTACTGTTCATTTCAGGTCATTTTAGTGAATGTTTTTAAATTGTAAATATTAAATTTTTTTAGGTTAGATTGGTAAAATAGCCTATAAAAACTGATTTATCAATCCTATCAACTCCTTTAAGTCAACTTCGGTGGGCATTGACCATATTTAATTAAAAGACAGTTTGTATTTTTATGACTTCGTAACTGTGTTTAAGAGTTTTAAATTTATATAACATGTTTAATATACTGAAATTTGCTGCTTATCGTCAGTAGGTAGAGAGAAAGAAGCTGCGATGGATTAGCCTTTTACCATTTTAACCTGTTTTTGTTTTTGGCTTTTTATTATATTTCAAAGGGTTGTTGCGTAGGTTTCAATATTTCATAGGCTTTTTTGTTTTAAAAGTGGGCTCTTTAAAAGTTAATTAAATATTTTAATTTAAAGTTTAGTGTCTAAAAAAATAGATTAGGATTTAAAGTTCAAAATGTTCTTATTGATAGGCCATCCAGGTACCTTTCAAAAAGAAAAAGAAAAATAAATATCTTGGGAAATAATCCTAAAACATAAATGTTTTGTGAATTAATTTTTATAATTAACTTGTTTAACTTAGATTGAACTAATTTACATCTTTAAAAAATTGAGTTTATTATACTCTTACTTGAATAAGGACACGTGACAAGTTAAAAGGTTACCTAGGCAACAAATTCACCAACCACCAATTGGAAGGCTGCCATAAGTTTCATCTCCCGTCCTAACTATCTAGACAAACAAGAACTACTCATTACTTTGAACCCCTGGCCTTTTGTTAAAAATGTGATATTGTTGGTTACCAAATCCCGTGTGAGCTCAACTACTCTGCACTATCGTATACAAGATTTGTCTCATCACAGGCATTCTCATCCCATCACAGACATCCTAATCCCCACACGTTTCGTAATGATGGTTAGATGGAAAATTTAGCATTTTAACAACCTTCACAAGACCCCCTCCAATAAATACCCCCAAAAACGATGAAGAAATGATTGACTCTCCAAACATACAAACATATATTCTGTCAACTTACCCTCAACACTTTGCCTATATACTCTCTTCAATCTCACTCTTTGTAGTCCTTAGCTCTCCGCTCTCAACTGGGTAAATCAACCTCCAAAATTACCACCATGTCCTTTCCCATATCTCCTCTTTGTTGTATTTCTATATCAACAAAGTTAATTTTGGGTTTTATTTTTATTAAATTTGAATTATTTTAAGTTTTGATTGGTTGTTTTTTATTGTATGATTTTAATTGATCTAAAATATAAATGTTGGAGCTTAACAATACATGTGTTAAAAGTTGCAATGTTAATTCATGATTCATACAACTTATGAGTGATAAGTTTAGCCATATCTGATACGAGCCAAGGAGGTGACACTCAAGGGGTTGTTTTTCCTAGTGGTCCAATTACTCGAAGCAAGACACAACAATTAAAATTAAAGATGAATGCTTTTGTCCAAGACTTTGTTGCTACAAATTTAATTCATCTTGTTCGTGACATTGACAAATACGAGAATGCAATTCACTGGACCAATCTTGGAATAGTGAAAGCCCGTAAATTGGTGGATTAATCTTTTATGTATATTATTATTATTTACTTAATTCTCATTGGTTGGGACACATCATTTATGAGTTAAGTAATTTTATTGGTTAGGTTATTATTTATTTATTTTCTTAGATAATTTTAAAGAGTTTTATTAGGATTCAATTACTCTTTAAAGAGTTTTTATTAGGATTCAATTACTCTTGAAAGAGTTTTATTAGGATTCAATTACTCTTGTAATTTGCCTATAAATAGGCTTGTTTTCTACACATTGGGAGGAATGAAAAAGAAGAGTATTTGTTTTCTTTCAAATTTGTGTGAGGCAAATTTTTTGGGAGTAGAGTAATTCTTCTCTTACTATTTAGTTTGAAGTTTGTTACTTTCGAGGGTATTTCGGAGTTGCAAATATTCAAATTTCTTTCCCGTTCATCGGTGTTTCTAGAGGTTATTCTTCTAGGGGTTTCGTAGGGAGCCGCTCAATCATTGGCGTTTTTGGTTACAAGTTAACCAAGGGTTCCATAGGGAAAATCTATCCTTTTTATTATTTATTTATTTATTATTATTTTAACTAATTTTATTTATTCTCGTTTTATTTCTAATTTGTGTTTCTCTTGTGTCTAGATCCGGGATTCCGCATCAGTTGGTATCAGTTTCAGGCCATTCGGTGTTATTTTCGAAGCTAAAATCAAATCCAAAACGAGTCAAAATACCTAAAACACTTTTCATCGGTTTCTTCGATTCTCTTTTTTGTGAAGTTTGTGTTTATTCTCCTCTTATTCTTTAAAAAAAGAAAAAACAAAAAAACGCAAAAAAAAGTGAGTAAAAAGCGCAAAAAAAGGAAAAAAAGCAAAAAGCAAAAAAGCGCAAAAAAAAAGTTGCCTACCTTTCATACGTAGGTTTCTTCTTTTCCTATTATTGTTATTATTTTTATTTTATTTTTCCCAAAATTGAATTTTTTCCCCCTTCTTTTCTTGACTCAAGTATAATTAAAGCTTCAATTTTTGAAAATCTTAAGACACCAAACGTTTCCGATTTTTTGTTTTCCTTTAAATTGGGTAGAGTTTTCTTAAGTTTTCTTCTTATTAAAGCTTTTCTTTGACTCTAGAGTTAGGGATCGTTGCAGGTCTACGTTTTTTTTGTTTCTCTTACGTTTTCTAACACTTTGTTTCTTCTTGTGTTAGCAGATATTAAAGGCACGCACAATTCCTTCATCCGTGTAGCTTCCATTACAAATTGCTTCGTCAAGTTTATTGGCCTCTTAAAGCAATTAGGATCTTCATTGTTTCTTTGAAGTTTGCACCTCCATTATTTGATCTTGATTAGTAACCCTCTCCAAACATATTTACAAGTTTTGAATCATTCAGAGAGTTATTCTTTTAAGAGCTAACGAGTGAGGTTATTATTATTTTTTCTTGTTCCTGTTTGTGTGATTTTTTTCACAGATACCATGCCGATCACTAGATCCAAACTAGTAAAAATGAAGAGGCTGAGGTGACTATGGCTAGATTCCTTGCTGGCCTAAAGCCTGAGATTGCAAATCGAGTTGAGTTACAACACTACATGGATGTTGAAGAGATGCTTCAAACCGCACTCACCATTGAAAAGCAATTACGAAAGCATGGGACACCGAAGGGTGCTAGTTCAGTTTCTAATCCTGCTTGGAGAGGAAATTGGCAAAAACAAGATGATAGATTGTGGAATGGGAGAGATGCACGGTTCAAGCTAAATGAGCCTAAAACTTACTCCAAAGATAGAGGTATGCCTAATTCATTTAAATGTTCTACTTCTACTAATCGAGCTCCATCTTCTTCTTCTACTTCTCCTAGTGCCATTAAGCAGCCAAAAGATATTACCTGCTTCAAATGCCAAGGAAGGGGTCACTATGCTCTAGAATACCCTAATAAAAAGTCTTTGGTAATTCGAGAAGATGGTGAGGTTGATTTTGAGTCTGATAACGAAGATGAGATGCCTCCTTTGGAAGATGCTGATGATGTGCATACTCATGATGAATATGAAGAATACTTGGAGTATGGTGAGAAAGCACTTGTTGCTCGAAGGGCTTTAAATGTCCAGTTTAAAGAGGAAGGGCGTGAACAAAGAGATAACATTTTCCACACGAGATGTTTGATTGGTGGACAACCTAGTTCATTGATCATCGATAGTGAAAGTTGCACCAATGTGGTGAGTTCTTCCCTTGTTGAGAAACTTGACCTACCTTGTGTGAAGCATCCAATGCCATACCGCTTACAATGGCTGAATGATAGTGGGGAGGTAAAAGTATCTAAACAATGCTTAGTTTCATTTTCTATTGGTAGATACTCTGATAAAGTTTTGTGTGATGTTGTTCCAATGCAAGCTGGGCACATATTACTTGGACGGCCATGACAGTTTGATCTACGAGTAAATCATGATGGTTTCCTTAACCAATATACTTTTGTGTTCCTTGGAAAGAAGTTTACTTTGGCTCCACTTCCTCCTCAAGAAGTCTACAATGATCAACTCAAACTTGCTAGTGAGATGGGTAAGGGAAGTGAGGTAAAATCATTGAAAAAGGCTGAGAGTAAAGAGGCCCTTAGTGTTAAAAGCTAACTTAAAGGCCCAACATTGGTGAGTGATTGCACACACAAGTCACGAGATGAGAAAGTGAGTTTATTCGCTAGGTTTCGAGATATCAAATTTACTTTTTGTACAAAACAAACATTTGTAATTATTAGGTTTAGGGAAAACTTTATTTTGACTAACCCTAATACACATTTGCCTAGTTGTTTTGTTGATCTTTTGCAGGATTTTGAGGATGTATTTCCTTCTGAAATGCCTAAGGGATTACCTCATTTACGAGGGATTGAACATCAAATTGACTTTGTTCCTGGTTCGAGTATTCCGAATAGACCAGTCTATCGAAGCAATCTTGAAGAAACTAAGGAGTTGCAAAGGCAAGTTGAAGATCTCTTAGAGAAAGGGTTAATTCGTGAGAGTCTAAGCCCTTGTGCGGTCCCTGTACTTCTCGTCCCAAAAAAAGATGGTTCTTGGAGAATGTGTGTTGATTGTCGTGCTGTCAACAAGATTACGGTAAAGTATCGATATCCAATTCCTCGATTAGATGATATGTTGGATGAGCTTAATGGTGCATGCATTTTCTCTAAAATTGACTTAAAAAGTGATTACCATCAAATAAGAATGAAACAAGGTGATGAATGGAAAACTGCTTTTAAGACTAAGTATAGCCTATATGAGTGGTTAGTTATGCCATTTGGCTTAACTAATGCTCCTAGCACATTCATGAGATTAATGAACCACATACTTAGACCTTTTTTAGGAAAATTTGTCGTTGTTTATTTTAATGACATACTGATTTATAGCAAAACTTTGAATGATCATGTTGGGCATGTTAAATTAGTATTGGATGAGTTAAGGCATGAACGACTCTTTGCTAATCTTGAAAAATGCACCTTTTGTATGGATAAGCTTGTTTTTTTGGGTTTTGTGATAAGTTCTACAGGAATCCATGTGGATGAGGAGAAGGTAAAGGCAATTCAAGAATGGCCTATCCCTAAAACTGTTTCTGAGGTAAGGTCTTTCCTTGGGTTAGCCGGTTTCTACCGCAGGTTTGTTCGTAACTTTTCCACAATTGCTTCACCTTTGACTGCACTTATTAAAAAGGATGTATCTTTTCATTGGACAGATAAGCAAGAATTAGCATTTAATGAACTTAAAGATAAATTGTGTAATGCTCCTATTCTTGTTTTACCTAATTTTGAAAAGACCTTTGAGATTGAATGTGATGCTTTTGGTGTAGGTATAGGTGCCATCCTCATGCAAGATAGTAAACCAATAGCCTACTTTAGTGAGAAACTTGGTGGAGCACATTTGAACTATTCGACCTATGATAAAGAGTTGTATGCCTTGGTAAGGGCATTAGAAGTTTGGCAACATTACCTTTTACCAAAGGAGTTTGTGATTCACACTGACCATGAATCACTTAAGCACTTAAAGGGACAAGGTAAGTTGAACAAGCGACATGCGGGGTGGGTTGAATTTATTGAATCTTTTCCTTATGTTATAAGGTATAAGAAAGGTAAAGATAATATTGTGGCTGATGCTCTATCAAGGAGGTACACTTTACTTAGTACTTTGCATACTAAGTTATTAGGTTTTGAGTATCTCAAAGATTTATATGCAACTGATTCTGATTTTGCAAGCATTTATGACGCATGTAAACATGGTGCATTTCACAAATTTTATAAGTATGATGGCTATCTTTTTCGAAATAATAGACTATGCTTACCAAAGTGTTCAATGCGAGAATTGTTGGTTCGAGAGGCTCATAGTGGTGGTCTTATGGGTCATTTTGGAGTCACTAAGACTTATGATGTTTTACATGAGCATTTTTATTGGCCTAACATGCGAAAACTTGTTGAAAAAATTTGCTCTACTTGCATTACTTGTAAACAAGCTAAATCCACTGTGATGCCTCATGGTCTATATACTCCTCTTCCTGTTCCTAGTTCACCTTGGACTGACATTTCAATGGATTTTGTAATAGGTTTACCAAGGACAAAGCGTGGACGAGATAGCATCTTTGTGGTTGTGGATCGATTTTCTAAAATGGTTCATTTCATTCCATGCCATAAGACTGATGATGCAACCCATGTTGCCGATCTATTTTTCCGTGAAGTTGTGAGATTACATGGAATCCCTAGGGCTATCGTTTCTGATAGAGATGCAAAATTTCTTAGTCACTTTTGGAAGGTGTTATGGGGTAAGTTAGGTACTAAACTACTTTTCTCTACTACATGCCACCCTCTAACTGATGGTCAAAACGAGGTGGTAAATCGAGTTTTGGGATCTTTGCTTAGAGCCATAATAGGTAAGAATGTTAAATATTGGGAAGAATGGATACCCTATGTTGAGTTTGCTTATAATCGTTCTGTTCATTCTTCCACAGGTTTTACTCCTTTTGAGATTGTATATGGCTTTAATCCACTTACTGTTTTAGATTTGCTTCCTTTACCTTTGAATGAGATTGCTAATTTAGATGGTGAAAGGAAAGCTGATTTAGTGAAAGAGATCCATGAGAAGGCTCGTAAAGCCATTGAGAAAAAGAATGAGTCCAATGCACATTGAGCTAATAAAGGGCAAAAGCAAGTCTTGTTTGAACCTGGAGATTGGGTATGAGTGCATATGAGGAAGGAACGATTTCCTTCTAAGAGAAAGAATAAACTTGATGCACGAGGAGATGGACCATTCCAAGTACTCGAGAAAATAAATGACAATGCTTATCGCATTGATCTTCCTGGTGAGTATAGTGTTAGTGCTACTTTCAATGTTTCTGATCTTTCTCCTTTTGAATTTGATGCAAGTTCAGATTCGAGGACGAATCTTCTTGAAGCGGGGGAGAATGATACGAGCCAAGGAGGTGACACTCAAGGGGTTGTTTTTCCTAGTGGTCCAATTACTCGAAGCAAGACACAACAATTAAAATTAAAGATGAATGCTTTTGTCCAAGACTTTGTTGCTACAAATTTAATTCATCCTGTTCGTGACATTGACAAATACGAGAATGCAATTCACTGGACCAATCTTGGAATAGTGAAAGCCCGTAAATTGGTGGATTAATCTTTTATGTATATTATTATTATTATTATTTACTTAATTCTCATTGGTTGGGACACATCATTTATGAGTTAAGTAATTTTATTGGTTAGGTTATTATTTATTTATTTTCTTAGATAATTTTAAAGAGTTTTATTAGGATTCAATTACTCTTTAAAGAGTTTTTATTAGGATTCAATTACTCTTGAAAGAGTTTTATTAGGATTCAATTACTCTTGTAATTTGCCTATAAATAGGCTTGTTTTCTACACATTGGGAGGAATGAAAAAGAAGAGTATTTGTTTTCTTTCAAATTTGTGTGAGGCAAATTTTTTGGGAGTAGAGTGATTCTTCTCTTGCTATTTAGTTTGGAGTTTGTTACTTTCGAGGGTATTTCGGAGTTGCAAATATTCAAATTTCTTTCCCGTTCATCGGTGTTTCTAGAGGTTATTCTTCTAGGGGTTTCGTAGGGAGCCGCTCAATCATTGGCGTTTTTGGTTACAAGTTAACCAAGGGTTCCATAGGGAAAATCTATCCTTTTTATTATTTATTTATTTATTTATTATTATTTTAACTAATTTTATTTATTCTCGTTTTATTTCTAATTTGTGTTTCTCTTGTGTCTAGATCCGGGATTCCGCATCAATATCTCTAACAAGCAATTATCTACTAGTGTTCTGAGGATAGCTTGGCCCTTGTCAAAGTGTGCTTCCATGCTACCCATATCCTCTAATAGTCCCTTTCCAATCCAATTCCTTATCAATTATTCCTTTAGGATTCCTGAATCTTCACGATACTATGTGTTAACTATAGAAACAATTTTTGATTCTTTGATCATTCAATTAGTCGTAACTGGATGATGTGTCACGGAACTAACTAAAAATTTGATTAAAGTAAATGCACCTATCAATTAATAGTATAGCTACGGTGAGCAAAGATATTGTTCCCACAAAGACTAAAAATATTAGTAATTACCATTTTTCTTTTATTTAACCGAATAATTTGAGTGATTAAATAAAAAATAAAATTAACTAAATTAATTAACCAATGAACACGACAAAGAATAAATCAGAAAAATAATTGATTAACAATCAAGAAGCGAAATAATACCTAGGAAAGAATTCGCCATGATTTAATCTGTCATTATCAATCTAAATTTTGCAATTTGTTTTCTTAACTCATTGATACATAAAAACCCTTAAATTATGCTAATAACTCTTTCGAGCATAAGAAAAACTGACTCTAGGTTAATTAATTGAAATTTTTTTCTAATTAAAACCCCTATTGCCGTATTAACTTGTGCTATGGATTCCCCTATTAGATTTGACTCTAATCCGTTATATTTTTGTTGTCCTATTTCCAAGACTGCATGCAACTCCACTTAATTACACGAGATCTACTCTTAAACAGGGTCTATTCAACCTCCGATTTAAGCACATCAAACATGGATTAATAATCTAAAAAATATTAAACCAAAATTATGCGCACATAATTGAGAACAAGAAACTAAATATTTATTACATAAAATAAAAATCAAACGACAGAATCCATCATAGGGTTCATCTCCCCTAGGTATTTAGAAATTAGTTCATGCTTAAAAGTAAAAACATCCAAGATACAGTATAACCGAAAGAACTAAAGAAACCCATTATAACTTCCTAAGAAATCAATTGGGAATCTTCAATCTTGACGGAAATATGCTTCAAAGTCGACTCCAATAATATTTTTTGAGTTGTTTTCTTGAATATTCTTTGACAACTCACTCCTATCTGCTTATTTTTGTCATATATTCGCAATTCGGTATGCAATCCCGTGAAATCAACACGGCTTACCACACGCTCATGTGGTTTGGCCGTGTGGAATGATCCAGACCATGTGGCTGTTGTAGTTTGCTTCGACGCTCTGATTTTTACTCGTTTTTCGTTCTTTTTGCAGTCAAGTGCATATTAAGCATTAAAACATGAATTAAAAGGGTTAGGAGCATAAAAGTCACAATTAATATCAAATAATCGCCTAAAATGAATTAAGAATAAAGTTAAAACATGTTACTTTTAGCACTTATCATTGGATCTCATTTGCTAATACATCATGTCTTTGATACCGATGTTACTCAATATGTTACGACTGGATTCCGCCAATGCATTCTTCCATATTGGAATATTGTATTCACCTCTCATGCTACTTGAACAGCCCAAATTTTCCCGGGGCCAAAACCAATACAAGCCCAAACTATTAACAAACCCAAAACAAATTAAACCCAAACAACCCATGACACATCAAGCCCAAATTAAATCCAAACAGCCCAAAACAAACCCAAAAACAACACAACCCAAACAAATCAAACCCTAAGCCCAAATGGCCCAAAAAATTATGCCAATTTTCAACTAAGGGAAAACCCTAGGTGCGCCGCACCTAGGTCTTCAGCCTCCAACGCCGTAAGTCATGGCCACCTGCCCACTTGCCACTGCCACAGTCATATCGCCACCAACCCCACCTGCTCCAATCGCCCTGCAAAATGAAAAGACAACAAACAACAAAGCAGACAAACAACAAAAAAGAAACAAGTTGAAAAACAATAGGGAGGGCCTTGTATTTTTCGGCTATAAAACCATTTTTGAACAGATTTTAAAGGAGTTTTTTTTAAAAAAAAAAGAAATCTATTCAAAAAAAAGGAAGAACAAAGATTAAAAAGGCAATAAAAGGTTACTCTTCTTTTTATTTTTGTTTCGTTTTTATTTTTATTTTCATTTTTTATTTCGAAGTACAAAATAAAGCAAGAAATGAGTCTTTTTTACCCTTTTTATCGATCCCGGAGCGATCAGGAGGACGAGGAGACCATTCGGCGAAAAAAAGGGAGACTTTTGGTCTTCCCGCCGCCGTGTACGGCGGAGCCGGCGCCGACGACCTGTGCGGTGGCCCTCGGCCGGACCCTTGGCCGGCGCTCGGAGAGAAAATGAGAGAGTTGAGAGGATTTTTGGGGGTTTTTTTGAAGAAGAAAGAAAAATGAAAGTTTTTGGAAAAAAATTGGTTTAAATAGGGAAGCAAAACGGCGTCGTTTTGCTCAGTCCTTTAAAACGCCAAAACGGCATCGTTTTAATGCTATCCGTCCCGATCCGACCCGCTTCAAGCCAGGATCCGCGTGTTTTTGTTGGAAGGGCTAATTGCGCCTTTAGCCCTTCCGATTTTTTAGGCTTTTTAATCATGTATTTTTATTTTTTTAATTTGGCCCCCATAACTTGTTGCGTTTGCAATTTGGTCCTTAATGAAATTGTGTGTTTTGGGGGGGAAAGGGAAAATTTCCTGTTCAGTCCTTCCATGTTATTAGCGTGTTAAGATTGGTCCTTCCTTTTATTTTATTTGTGATTTTGCCCCAAATCTTTGTTTTAAAATTTAAATTAGTCATTTTTTTGTTATTTTGTTAATTAACTTAGTTATTATAATATTTTTATATTTATTCCTCAGGATTATATTATTATATTTTGTTATTAGTTTTGTATTATTATTGTTATTGTATTTCTATTTTATTTATTTATCCTAGTTTAAATATCCATTAATCTTGTATTATTATTATTGATTATTATTATTATTATTATTTACTCATTTTTATCTTTTAATCTCAAATTTTGTTATATACATATATATATATATACATTTCTATAATATATATATTTATACACGTACATATTTTCATAATTTATATATATATACATACATACTTATATATTTTTATATTTTATAACTTATATACATATATCTATATTTATATTCTTTATCTTCACAAATATATGTATACATACTTATATATATATTATAATTTTATATATATACATCCTTTTACATTTTTAGATTTTTATATTTTGTTCGTTTTCTTTATTTATTATATTTTTGTTATTATTTTAAAGAATGCTTTAACTTTATTTTCTTATATATTTATTTTGTATGCTATTGATTTGGCCTTTTTTATTTATCTTATCTTTGATGCTATTGCTCGTATTATTATTTTACTATCATCATTATCATCGTTATTCCATTACACCATTTTTATTTAGATTTCGAAAAAGAATTTTAGAATAAGTAATATTCGGTATTTTGGATCTTCGAGAGAATCGAGCCCTAACGTATTGGGTTCCGACTTTCTTCGTTGAACTTAAATAATCGAGATTACTCTTTTAAAAATGATAAAAGCTCGTTATCGAGATTCAATATGTTGTGTCCTAACGCATTGGATGTGACACGTTGTTTTCTCAAAATGAGGATTTTTCGAAATAAATGTAATATTCAATGTTTAATATTTTGATAAATTGTGCCCTAACGTATTGGGTTGCGATTTCTTTATTTGATTTAAACAATTGAATATTCTTTTAAACTTTATTACATGAATCTTTTCAAACTCAAGTTTTAAACGATATCGGGAATTAAAAAAAGATCGTGTCCTAACTTACTGGTCGTGATCCCTTTTTTATCCAAGATAGTTAAATATCTTTTGAACAAGCATTTTCATTCGCGTATCGGGAATTCGAGACATTGTGTCCTAACTTACTGGATATGATTCTCTTTCTCGAATAACGTGAAACATGCCATTTTTCCTGAAAATTTTTAACGTTTTAATACAAGGATCATATTTTTTAAAATCCTCCAAAGTTCTCAATTTTCGACATTAAGACATTAAGTAATCAACTAGGTATCAATTTTGGGCGTATCGAGGGTGCTAATCCTTCCTCGTGCGTAACCGACTCCCGAACCCGTTTTTCTGAATTTCGTGGACCAAACTTGTTGTTTTAATAAAATCAAACCGTTTATTAAAAACAACCACTTTTTGAGGTGATCCAATCACACCTCATAAAAAAAGATTGATGGTGACTCCCGTTTCATTTTTCAGAACCTAAGTCGATCCCGTTTTCAATCAAAAAAATGGTGGCAACACTGACAGTTGTAACTATTGCCAATGCCAAATGACACAACGCTTAATGATAGATCTTGCAATCGGTAGCAAATCTGTTGAATTCATTAGATTTTGACCAACCTTGTCTAAGAATAATGTTCATGCATCTGCTTCTAGAAGTGGATCCTTTTTTATGATTTAATAATCCAATTGTCAACATACACCCAATGGTTGAGACGTCAACACTAATTTAGCCCTAGAAGACTTAGGAATTCCAACTTTTTCAAGGAAAAATCTCTCACATACATCATCCAAGATTAAAGCAAATCTACCCTTTTCACTCCAAAATTTGAACAACCTCCTTACACTTAAATTTTCATCTCCATCTTCGAACATATCGACATTCATTGACTTCGCAATCTTATTTTGCAGTTCAATAACACTACATTACCTCACTACAGTGACCCATACTATGATCTCAAACTCGATTTTCCCTTTTAAGAGTTCATTGTTTGACAAGATTTACAAAACTTGTTTTCTCAACTCCTGGCTTTCCATAAACTCCGACCTTTGGAACCTCATTATTCCTCAAGTATCTCATATCTCATTCTTTTTAAATTCTACTGTGTCAACCACCATGCTCGATGTTGCAACATCTGTCCAATCCACAAAACATCATCAACAACCAAAGCATCTAAAAATCTACCTTTTTCAAATAGTTCTTCACTCCTTCCTTCTTACCATTATTATTTACAAGAAATCCACGAGAGAAAAAATTGCTAGCTCTAACTTTAGATTTGAGCTTACATACCCCCATTTTTCCTTTCGACTGTTGCTGGATCAAATACAAGATTTGAGCCTTTGGCTTAGTGGGCTGATTTTGGTATGGTAAATTGAGCCTAGCAGGGAATTAGTTGCTTCTACTGTCAACAGGAGAGTAATTAAATAAAATTCTGTCTTTTATTTCATATTAGTTGTATTTCTGCTATTTCTTTTTGTTATAACAATTGTTGAGAATCGATTTTACATATATATGAATGGAAATTGTATGGGAAAGGAGTTTTCAGTTTTTCTACTAGAGTCGAGTGGTTATGCCCTAAAGAGGCATACTTTTAAACCTCAAGTGAATCACAAACGATTACTCCATTAACACTACAAATGCCCTTCAATTTCAGTAGATTTCACAGTGAAAATAGCCTTAACTGTGGTAGATGAAATTCCATCGTAACCTTTCTTCTTTAATCCATTCATGTTCTAATGCTATTATTTCCTCTAGCTTACACTCCGTAAGCTAAGCTCTTGTACAATTTTTCATGTTTTTACTATTATATGTATCAAGAAATTTAAGAGAGAAGAATGTGCTAAGTGAGACTAGGATAAACTTGGAGAAAAAAGGGATATCCTTCACCACAATTGAAATTGCACTCCTTAATGTATAACTCCTCAACATGTGAAAGTATAATTTGATTGGTATAGATATCACATCACGTAACTCATTGTACTTTCTTGTATTAATTTCCTCCACCCACCCTCTCTCACTCATGTGGATGATGTATTCAAGAGATTCTTTTCGACCATGCAAAGCTTGGACATACCCATTTAAGTTGTGGCAAATCGTAAAACCTCCCTTTAAGGATTTCCATCTTCTTATCAATGTTTCACCAACAATCTAATCTTGAAGGCTGGAAAGTTTCGATTATATTCGATCAGGAATCTCATGTAGGTTTCCTATATTTGTTGCTCCAAGGTTCAATCCTTTCAAGACCTGAAAAGTCATTAAAATTAGTGATTAGTTTATAAAATTATTAAAAAATTTAACAATTAATGATTAAAATGAGAAAAATATGTAATGGTGAGTGACTGAAATTATAAAAGTTATAATGCTCAAAGTTGTAAGTTCACTCTTTTATATTTAATCATAGATGTGATAAGATACTGGTGTATTCAAGTAAAATAATTTTCCAATGTTAAATTTGCAAAGGCAGGTTTCGTGGGTACTTTATGGTTTAGCAACTAATTATAAAATATTAATTAAAAAAGGGGTAAAATAAGGATATGAATATGATATTTTAAATATATAAAGAATTAATGAATTAAGTATGATATTTAAATTAATGAATTTGCATAGGTGCCTTGTATTATATGTTAAATTATTCCTTATGTTGGCTTAACAGAAAAAGAAGAGCTTGCATTTTATTTTATTTTTACATGGACATGAATATTGCGGCCAATAAACTAGTAGCCTAGCTAGTGAAAATGATTTGTCAAGGTTTTGTTGGGATTAAGCTAAGATTCAAGCTTGTGAAACCACGTTGACCCCCAACTTTCAATGTATGAATATATATATATATGAATAAGAAAACAAGGAATTAAAAGTGTTAGTATGTATTGCTGTAAATAGTCAATTTAATGAGCTAAGATAGATAAGTTGAAGCGTATTAGACATTGACTTAAGGATATTTTGCCGTATAGTGTATCTCTTAAGATTTGATAACCTCTTTGGTTATAAAACGGGGAACAAAAAAAAAATCTAACAATACATTATAAAGAAATAGTCAACAAACTTAGAAGGAGGAGGAGATGAGAGAGAGGAAAACGAGAGATTTTCTTAAAGTATATAAAAGTAAAAATGAGTCATGTATGTATAAGAATTTCATTGGCTAAAAATAACAAAGGTAAGTGTATTGAATTAATTAAAATAGTTTCAATCAATTAAGTTATTTATAGTTTGGCTAAATATAGATTTTACTAGTTAAAAAACTTATTTCTTTCAAGTTAAAAAGGGGAGTCCCATAAACTGCCTTTTTCAAGTTCTTCTACTGAATATAAGGATTTTTTTTTATTGGTTGTCTCCAACTTATAGGGACCGGCGTCGATTCTATGTGGTAATAATCTGTATTATGTTTCGTTTATTGACATTGTAGTCACTTTACTTGGGGTTTTTATTTCAACGTAAGTCACAGGCAGTTGAGTGTTTCTTTAGTTTCAGAAATGGTCAAAACTTAGTTTGGGAAAGATATTAAAGATTTAATTTTAGTGATTACGGTTTGGCGGGGTTTATGTATGCCAAAGAAAATTCACGTCGGTTACTGGCATTGTCATGTGGTACGTTCATCGCTTGATCATTTAAGGGTATTTAGGTGTTGTTGTTTTCCGTATCTGCGTCCGTTTATGCATCACAAGTTGGATTTTCATTCTTAGCCATGCACGTTTTTAGGGTATAATTCCCAACATAAAGGCTATCATTGTCTAACACCAGATGGTAAGGTAATTATCTCCTATCATGTTTTTTTTATGAACATTAGTTCATATTTTCTTCACCTACTACGGAC
Organism: Gossypium hirsutum; assembly: GCF_007990345.1. Lineage (NCBI taxonomy): Eukaryota > Viridiplantae > Streptophyta > Magnoliopsida > Malvales > Malvaceae > Gossypium > Gossypium hirsutum. The sequence goes on along the minus strand of NC_053447.1, from coordinate 64,492,194 downwards.
ACCGTTCAGTCTAGTTCGTATGTCTCCATATATGTTCCTCTTGTCCAGCCTACATCTTCCACTCCACAGCGTCGATCACGAGACCACTGCAACTCATCTTCTGCTCCTAATTGTAGTTCCATGCAGCTTGCATTTATTGATTCGCTAGCCTAGTTAGGATCTGCTCTTGAGGTGCACCGGCCCTCAACCTCATCGGGTGGGGTTAGTCTATTCGATCTAACCACAGTTCCTTCAGATCCTCCGTCTGTTCCTCTGGGAAATACTCATACTATGATTACTAGGTCTAAGGCCGGTATTTTTAAACCAAAGGCTCTGTCTGTTAAAGCTCTC